>NW_015506282.1:228567-258417 GCF_001515645.1 Sinocyclocheilus grahami
TTTTCTTTAGTTTTAATTTGCCTAACTATCGATCTGACCCAGTAGATGCCATAATCACACTCTGTCTCTCTCCCGTCCCGCTTTCAGTTTTTTTTGTTTTTTTTTCCATTGTGGGTGTTTACGCAGTTGGCTAGAGTAGTGCTGATTGGGGAGAACGGAGGTGCGCTCATTCTTGCCCAGGGCAAGTAAGACTGCAACTCAAGGCTGGCAGTCATGCATATGCTCTGGAACAGAGGAATATCACGTCCACATCGCAGGCTTTGCGATTAGCAAATCGACAGAACCTAATGATGCCATGTAGAGAGAGATGAGAAGTGGTCCAAGTACTGAGCCATGAGGCACCCCAGTAGCTAGATGTTGCGACTTGGACACCTCACCTCTCCAAGATACCTTGAAGGACCTATCTGAGAGGTAAGACTCAAACCACTGGCGTGCGGCTCTTGAGATGCCATTTTCCAATAGGGTTGAGGGAGATTTGGAAGCCACTCTTGCCAGTCTTAGGGCTTCAACAACTGAAAGCAAAGCAGTCTCGGTCGAATGTCCACTTCTGAAGCCAGATTGGTTGCTGTCCAGGAGGTTGTTCTGTGTGAGAAAGGCGGAGAGACTTGAACACAACTCGTTCAAGTATTTTTGCAATGAAGGGTAGAAGGGAAACCGGTCTGTAGTTCTCTAAAATAGTTGGGTTAAGAGTGGGTTTCTTAAGAAGTGGGGTTATACGAGCCTGATTAAATGTTGAGGGAAAAACACCAGTGTGAAGGGATATGTTATCAATGTGAGTGAGTGCAGGTACGACGGCAGGAGAAATGGCTTGAAGGAGATGAGATGGAATAGGATCAAGCGGACAAGTAGTAGGATTATTGGAAAGGATGAGTTTAGAGACTTCTGCCTCAGAGAGGGGTGAGGAGGATGAAAACGAGTGTATGTTCGCTGGTAAGATGTGTTTGACAGATTGTGGCGTGGCAAATTGTGCACTGAGGTTTGTAATTTTATGAATGAAGAATGTGGCAAAGTTGTCAGTTGTTAAAGTTGATGAAGGAGGGGGAAGAGGAGGACAAAGGAGGGAGGAAAAGTTTTAAAGAGCATGCGAGAGTTAGGCGAATTGTTAATTTTGTTGTGATAGTGTCCTTTTAGCAGTGGAGGCATTATCAGAGAATGAAGAGAGAAGTGATCGTTATACGTTAAGATCAGTAGGATTTTGTGATTTGTGCCATACTCTTTCTGCAGCTCTGAGCTTAGAACGATACTCACGGAGAACATCAGATAGCCAAGGGGCAGAAGAGGTGGTACGAGCTGGCCTGGAAGACAAGGGGCAGACAATGTCTAAACAAGACGTAAGAGTGGAGCAGAAAGCATCAGTAGAACGGTTAACATCAAGAAATGATAACTGTTCAGGAGAAGGAAGCAAAGATGAAACCATAGCAGATAGCCGGGAGGGTGAGAGAGAGTGTAGGTTACGTCGAAAAGTTCCTGTTTATCACAACAAATGGCCAAGCAAAGCGCACAACACTGACAAGGTACGCGATACAGTACGAGACCAAACACGATTTCAGCGCGTCTCCACAGTAAACAAAACAAGCGTTTCCTAGCAATGACAACTGCGCTGAACACTGAGACAAGAAATAAATACACTTACAAGCTGCTTTTACCTTCTGCTGATTGACTGCTTCTCACAAAGAGTATTTCTTTACACTGTTTTGCTGGCGCTTGAACACACTTTCCTGTTTATCACAACAAATGACCAAGCAAAGCGCATGACACTGACAAGGTACGCGATACAGTACGAGACCAAACACGATTTCAAATGCATATGAAACCTTCCACATTTTCTGTTTGCTTCCCTTTCCCTTCGCCAAACGATGTTTATTTATATGCAGTGATTGAAAACAATCAAACAAACAAATAGATCACTACCATCAATCATGATTCTATTTTTCTTTATTAAAGGTGACATATCATGAAAATCTGACTTTTCCACGTTTTAAGTGCTATAATCAGGTGCCCGGTGCATCTACCAACCAAGGAAACGTGAAAAAGATTAACCCAGTACTTTGTTTTGGTAAGCCTTTTTCTGCAAGCGTCTGAGAAAATGAGCGTGTCTGATTTCGCTCCCTTGGTGACATGGCATAGGGACCTCATTATAATATTACCGCCCCTTAATTTGTAAGTTTACGCCTATGGCGCCGTTATTGTGATTTCGCAAGCGACAGCGGTGTACCAGCTTTAATGCCATGGTGAAAGTTTCATCAAAACTTGCTTACTGTTCTGTCTTTGGCTGCACAGACGAGCACAGAACACTATTTAGAGTCCCAGCCTCAGAGGAGACAAGAGAGCAGTGGATTTACTGATTTATTTACTGTATATTGCTGCTGCCACACAGATCTAAAATAAACATGCAGTTTATTTCCCAGCAGTTTACCTTCACAGACATAACTGACTGTTTTTGTAACTTGTGTGTTTTTAATGTAAACTTGTGTGTGAATGAGAACTTAGTTTAGTACTCACATGCTGTGACAGCCGCTTTCTGTCCGTGTGCTCTCAGAAAACCTTATATCAGAAGTTTAAACTAATATGGTTTAAAATGCATGATTTCAGCGTGATAAACATGATAATCAGAACCAAAACAGATATTTTTAGCAGTTCCGAGCTGTAATAGCGGAGCTCTATTCTGGAAAAGGGGGCGGGGAGCAGCAGCTCATTTGCATTTAAAGAGACAGGCGTGAAAAACAGCGTGTTTCTGCTTCCCCTCAAAATAGGCATTTTCAAAATGATATAATAAATGATCAGCGGGGTATTTTGAGCTGAAACTTCACAGACACATTTTGGGGACACCAGAGGCTTATATTACATATTGTAAAAAGGGGCATAATATGTCTCCTTTAAACAGTGTGCTGTGTGCAGCTCTGTGTTTTATTTTGACAGCAGTTAAGGTTTGCAGAGGTGATGACAGGCACATGTCATGTGTTGATCAGTTCCAGCCGCAGTGAGAGGCGTGACGGTGAGCAACAACGGGCGCATGGACTTCCTGAGCGTGTCCTGGAGAGCAGCTGTAGGAGACGTGGACAGTTACTCCGTCACTCTGAGAGATCAGGAGAGAACCCTTCACACCCTCACTGTGTCTAAGTTCAGTACAGAGTGTGTTTTTAAGTCTCTGGTGTCTGGACGTCTCTACAACATCTCCATCAGCACCCGCAGTGGAGAGTATGAAAACCACACCGTGGTTCAGGAGCGCACACGTAAGAGCACTCAACAGCAGTTTGTTCGCCAGTATCTGTTACTGTAATGGAGAAGGTGATACTGCTGTGTATGCAGTGATTGTTTGCAGCTGGTTTTCACATTATTCTATGGTTCTCTACTCTAGAACCTTCCATAGTGTTGAACCCTACAGCCACACACATGGCTCGTGACAACCATCTAAAGGTGTACTGGCGGCACGCAGCTGGAGACTTTGACTACTATCATGTCTCCATCAAGCACAACAACATGTTCCACCAGAACAAGACAGTCCCCAAGACTCAGAACGAATGTGTGTTCAGTGGGCTGGTACCAGGCAGACTCTACACTGTGATTGTCAGCACATGGAGCGGGAGATATGAGTCTAGTGTCTCAACTTATGGAAGGACATGTGAGTATGTCTGTGCTGGGTTACTTTGATAGCTCTGTAGTTCATTTTACTGTAGTTCTGTAACTGCTACATTTGTATAGCTTGTTGATTTAGTTTGCTGTTGTTCTATGGCTTTATAGTTTAATGTACTTCTGTTGCTCTGTAGTTCAGATTTCCGTTGCTCTGTTAATTTGCTGTAGTTCTTTCACTCTTTCTGTTCTGTAGTTTTTGGTTGTTTTGTACTTTGCCACATTTCTTTAACTGTAGAATTCTTTACTATAATTTTGTAACACTGTAATAGCACTGTAAAAAATTTTTGTTTTATGTAGTTATGTAACTCTGTAGGTTAGTTAACTGTAATTATGTTGCTTACCACAGTTCTACAGTAAACTAAACCATAGTATTTTTACTTTACTGTAATTCTGTATTTTGGTTTCGTTATTTGGGTCTGTATAGTTTACAGTATTTATGTGAATGTAGTTTAATTTTAGCTTATGTGGCTTTGTAGTTTAATGTAATTATATCATCCTTAATTTAGTTTCCTGTAGGTATGTAGGACTGTAGTTTAGTTCACCGCAGTTCTGTAGCTCTGTACGGTAGTGTGCTATTATTATTATGTTCTCCTCTCAGTGCCAGCAGGAGTGCAGAACCTGATGCTAGCTGACAGCGGCACAGAGGATCTGCTGGTGACGTGGGTTTCTGCTCCCGGAGATGTGGATCATTATGAGGTTCAGCTGCTCTTTAATGACATGAAGGTGTTTCCACCGATCACACTGACCAGCAGCACCAACAGATACCTGCTCTCTTCACTCACTCCTGGAAGACTCTACAAAATTGTGGTGTCCACCTTTAGTGGACCAAACCTCAGTGTGCAGTTTATCAAAGGCAGAACAGGTACATCTCACTGTTGCATGTGGACATCTGAGAAATATGGTGGTTTAAAAGTCTTAAAGGTTGTGCTATTTTCGACATATTTCAGTTCCCAGTAAAGTGAAGAACATTCATATCAGTAATGCCGGTCAGAGCAGCAGTCTTAGAGTGAACTGGACGCCTGGACAGGGCGATGTGGACCGCTACGCTGTGTCACTGTCCCCGACGGGCGGTCAGGCAGAGGAGAAATCAGTCCTTAAACATGTGAATGAGATCAGTTTCCAGGGTCTATTGCCAGGACAACAGTACATGATAACCGTTACATCAATCAGTGAATCTCTGATCAATAACAGCACAGCAACAGGACGAACAGGTAAAGTAACACTTACACACATAACTATGTGAGGTGTTTTTCCACTGTGTTTGTCATATTGTTGTCTGAGGCTTCATAAAAGAAATCATCAGGTCAAGATGATGCATTGGTGTTTTATTTTTAAGGCTTTAAACACACATGCCCCACAACATCATGATAAAACCAGTTTACTGCACTAAATGTAGGACTGTGTTTTGAATTATTCTGTCAATATAAATATTGAAATATTGTTTAAAGGGGTCATGAACTGCCTTTTTTTTTAAATTATTTTGTACTGTTCTCTGAGATCCACTTATAATGTTATCAAGATTTTTTACATAAAAAACTTCATAATATAGAAGTAATAGGCTATTTTCTGTCATGTTTTTAACCCCCCTCATTGGAGCGCTCTGTTTGGTGGATTGTAGACTCGGAAGTAAACACCCACTGCTATGATTGGCTAACAGCTGTGCTTGTTTAACAGCCTACATCCTTCACAGATGGACGCTGCTGTATTTTAGGTTAAAAGCGCATAAATACTCAGTACATATCAAACAATCTGTAATAGGGTTGTTGACATGACGTGGCATTTTCACTGTCACACAAGATAACAATGAATATAATTATTATTGTCATTATTTAAAATGCAGTAAATTTAAACATTTCTTTGTCCTACATGGACCTGTTGTTATAAAAGCTGCCGTGCTATTTAATTTGAAAAATTGTTGAGCCAGAAAGAATTCGATTTCTCAGTTCATGACCCCTTTAAGCCTAAATATTTATATTTCTAAATTCAGACAGATCAATATAATCCAGTCATCGGTTGCTCTATTACTCATTTCCTCTGCAGTTCCCTCCTCCGTGACTGCTCTACAGGTGGAGAACCAGCGCAGCACGTCTAGTCTGCTGGTGTCATGGCAGGCAGGGGGAGGGGTGTATGACAGCTATCGGCTGCAGCTGCTGGATGACAGAGGAACTCTGGTGTCTAATAGCTCTCAAACTGCAGAAGCCAGTCAGCATAACTTCAGACAGCTCACTCCAGGAAAAAAATATTGCGTCGTGATGCAAACCATCAGCGGAGGAATCAGCAGCAAAAATGTCACTACTGAGGGCAGAACCTGTGTGTAGATTGCCTTTTTCAGTTTTAACATGGGGTAATACAGCAGATGAATTGGCCTGTTACAGTGTTTGAAAATGTGTTTGTTTTAGGTCCAGCGACTGTTAATAACCTGTCCATCTTAAGCAACACAACCACAAGCCTGTCGTTCCGCTGGGATCTGCCAGACGGGGAGTTTGATGGATTTGATGTTTTTCTGTATACTAGAGATGAAAGCTTGCATGATCAGAAAACGGGAATGGTGAACATGCAGGACTGTTCTTTCCAGAACCTTCAACCTGGGACGCTGTACAAGGTGGTTGTTCTGACCCGCAGTGGAGATCAGACCAATGACACATCCATCTGGGCCCGGACAGGTGAACAACACACACCAATTTGCCAGTACCCAAAATGTAGATTTTTGATTGTCAAGTCACCTTTATTTATATAGCGCTTTTAACAATACAGATTGTGTCAATTCATCATTGAATTCAGTGATGTCATCATCCAGCTCAGTTCTGTTTAAATAGTATCTTTGCAATCATTTGCAATCAAGTCAACGATATCGCTGGAAATGAAGTGTCCCCAACTAAGCAAGCCAGCGGCAAGAAACCAAAAACTCCATCGGTGACAGAAACCAGGCTCAGTCTGGGGGCCAGTTCTCCTCAGACCAGACAAAACCAGCAGTTCAATTTCAGGCTGCAGCAAAGTCACATTGTGCAGAGGACTCATCTGGTTCCTGTGGTCTTGTCCCGGTGGTCGTCTGAGACAAGGTCTTTACAGGGGATCTGTATCTGGGGCTCGTCTAGTTGTCCTGGTCTCCGCTGTCTTTCAGGGCTGTGGAGGTCCTTTCTAGGTGCTGATCCACCATCTGGTCTGAATACGTACTGGATCTGGGTGACTGCAGTGACCATCTGATCTGGATACAGACTGGATCTGGTGGCTATGGTGACCTCGGAATAAGAGAGAAACAGACTAATATTAGCGTAGATGCCATTATTCTCCCGATGTAGCAAGTACATCGGGTGTTATGAGAAGTGTTCCCGGTTCCGGTTGACCTAATTAATGCAGCCTAAAAATCCTTTGACGGATTTGAATATTGGAAGCGTATTAGTGTGTTCTGTGTAAGCTAGGTTGAAGAGATGGGTCTTTAATCTAGATTTAAACTGCAAGAGTGTGTCTGCCTCCCGAACAATGTTAGGTAGGTTATTCCAGAGTTTGGCCTCTAAATAGTCAAGTTTATTTGTACAGCGCTTTTCACCATACAAATCATTGCAAAGCAACTTTACAGCCAATTAAGTTTCTACAATATTTAGTGGTAGCTTATCAGTGGTGACTGTCAGTTAATGTACATATGGCAGAAATGTTCAGAAAAATCCATTTAAGACGTAATAAAACAGATGATGAACACTATTAACAGCCATTAGTATATGATGCAATCAAACTTATAGCAAAATGTGGTAGTTCTGTATGTTGTTTCAGGGTTGGCATCATCTGAGGTCCTCTGAGGGGTTGGCATCATCTCTTCTCAGGTGTTCTGGATCCAGACTGAAGCTTGTGTAAATCCTAGTTACCACGGGATGTGTGTCGAACGCAGCACTAAGATCAAGTAAAACTAGCAATGAGATACAGCCTTGGTCTGACGCAAGAAGCAAGTCATTTGTAATTTTAACAAGCGCAGTTTCTGTGCTATGGTGGGGCCTGAAACCTGACTGAAATTCTTCAACTTCTTCATTGTAGTTATGATACAGTTCAATGTCAGGCAGCAGTTTAACAGCAAACCCAATCATTATATTCATCACAGTTTAAAATGAACAAAGTGAACAAATATTGCAATAAATGCCAAAACTTTAATCAATACCTTGTGTTTTCTGTAGTTCCTGCAGCGGTGACATACTTGCGTGCCGACAGTAGAAGAAGCTCTGAGAGTCTGTGGTTGAGCTGGAAACAGGCCGGGGCTGAAGTGAGCAGCTACACCCTCCTGATCTACAACCCTGATGGGACTCAACAAGCAGAGCAGAGCTTGGGCCCGGAGAGCAGAAGTTACACGTTTCAAAGGCTGGTGTCTGGACGACTTTACCAGGCTGTCGTCCTTACACACAGTGGAGATCTGACCAACAGGGCAACTACTACCGGCAGGACGGGTAAGTGCATCCTGTAAATCATACAAAATAATACATGACAACATGTATTTGATGTGTTGAATAGATCTCAAAGACCTTAAGATGGGTCACAGTTTCCTTCAATGTAACTTTAGAATCAGTACTTAATTGCAGTACTGATTTTAATCGTTGGACTGTTTCCCTTAATTTCTCTGATTTGTTGTAGACCCTAGGCCACCAGTCTCATTCTCCTTTGGAGAAATCACTAACACCTCACTGGAGATCACCTGGAGCAGTCCAGAAATCACTGATTATGATGACTTTGACCTTCAGTGGAGCCCCAGGGATCATCTGTCTGTGTTCAACCCCTACCACAGCCCCACATCTGGAAACCGTATTCTGAAAGGCATGTACCCTGGCCGTCAGTACAACATCAGCCTGCGTACAGTCAGCGGTGCTGGAACCAACAACACTACCTACAGCTTTCCAGTCTACAGGAGCATCAGGACAAGTCAGTGGAGCACCAGACACACATGTATAAGAATCAGTTTATCAGTCGTCCCTAAAGGAAACAGTATGTCCAAACCAGGCTTTTTAATAATTTAACCAGTAAAGCCACACCAGAGAGGCTACTGGTCACCAGAACCATCTCAGTTTGGACAAGATCATAGTTTAGTAGTTTTACAGCAATCTGTCTGTTTATAGAGACTTGCATGAAGATGACAAGTGTCTGTTCCAGTGGTTCTCAACTCTGGCCCTCGAGAGCCACTTTCCTGCTAAGTTTAGCTTTAAACTTGATCAAACTCACCTGCTACTTTCTAGTAAAGACCCTGAAGACCTAGATTAGCTTGTTCAGGTATGTTAGATTAGGGTCAGAGCTCAGCAAACTCTACAGCAATGTGGATCTCATGGACCAGAGTTGAGAACTTCTGATCTATTGCACAGTAATAAACCATTCAACTACAATAACATACGGCATTATCTGTAGGTATAGTACTAGTATTAGTGGAATGTGTGTTTTTTCCTGTCTTTAGAGCCGGAGCGTGTTCAGAGTCTGCACTGCCGTCCTCAGAACTCAACAGCCATTTGCTGTTCCTGGAGTCCACCCGAAGCTGACTTTGACTCATACACCATCGAGTGCTTGAGAAAGGACTCTCAGAGAATGGTGTACTCACAGCGCACACTCAAAGAGAACACCGTCTATCTGATCAAAGATCTGGAGCCTCATAAGCAGTACATTGTCTCTGTCAAAGTCATCTCTGACAGCATGACTAGTGAGGCAGTGATGGAGAATGTGGTCACAATGATAGACCGTGAGTTAGGACTCTGTGTTTGATGTAAATCATCAGATAACTTTCTGACAGTAACGTTTACTGAACAGTTCATGTCTTCTCAGGTCCACCTCTGCCCTCAACTCGCGTCGATGAGAATACAGTTCAGGTTACCAAGTCAACCATATTCTTCCAGTTCAACTGCAGCTGGTTCAGTGATATCAACGGTGTCGTGAAATTCTTCACCATCATCGTAACTGAATCTGATGGTTGGAAGACATTTTTCCTCTTTTTTTATGTTATGCACAGATATCTAAGCCAGATAATCTTGTCTCCTTACATGACCAAAGTAATACAATGATCCCTCTCTCTGGTTGGATTCAGACAGTGAACACCAGCAGCCATACCAGCTTCATCCTCTTCCCTCATACCTGGACTACAGATCCAACAGCTCGGTCAAAGCTTATCAGACCAGCTTCTTCCCCAGCCACTGTGATGAGAGCCAGAACACAGTGCAGGAGTTTGAGATTTGTCTGGGATCAGGCATGGAGAGTCTTGGAGGACGATGTGATCAGAAACCATCAACTGATGCATCTCAACGCCAGGCGATCTTCTGTGATGGGCAACTGAAACCCAAGACAGCATACAGGTGATGAATCTGATGCTACGGTCAGACAGCCTGTGCTGTCTGTTGCTGGTAGGGTGTTCTTACATGACCAATGTATCCAACATTTAACCAATGTATCAGGAGTTTAAAGGTTTAAACCTATCCTTAATCTCACATTTAGCCCTTGAACACATATGATTATAGGGTGCTCAGATCCGCATTCATGCCATTACTAAGAAACATGTGGAGGTTAAACACCTTGAACAATGCAGCCTTTGTACTAATATTTGAGCTTGCAGTCAGGTAATTGCTGGTGATGTTTTCAACTGTTTGTCTTGTGATTCTCAGACTCAGTGTTCGAGCGTTTACACAACTTTTTGATGAGAATCATGAGGAGTTTCTCTCTCCGCTCTATACTGATACATACCTGTCCAAGCCCTTCATGACAGATGCAGGTATTGCACATGGCTTGACCATATTAAAGGCCGATTGGTAAGATGTGCTTGTTAATTGTTCATATCTGTGTGTGTTCAGAGCCATTGAGTGGGGTCATCGAAGGGGTCAGTGCTGGACTCTTCCTCATTGCCACCATGTTGGGATTAATTGTTCTGCTGATCTGCAGACAGAAAGTCCACAAAATGTGAGTCCTGTTTTACATTTTGCACTTTACTATAGTCGTCAAAAGTAAATATTTAGTACATCAAATCTAAAACTCAAATACAACATCCTGGACATCCCAGACCCCTTGCACATCTGACTTGAGGGGTTACTGAAGATTAATTTTCATGTAGGTAGTGTTAGTGATGATGGGTTTGTGGCAACTGGCTAACAATGACGGTTTATGATAGGGCTGTCATCATATCAGATCACTACACAATTATCTTGAACAAAATAATTTACAATACCAATGTTATCGCAGCATCTATAGACATTTTTGAAAAAATAAATAATGCTATCAGTCAAATTCATCAACATTCAACATTTATTTTTGGTTTTCTCTTTTTTTTGCCAATGAGTTACAATGTTCAATGTTCAATTTATTTATAAAGCACTTTAAAACAACCTTAGTATACCAAAGTGCTGTACACAGTTACATTGATCCAATCACACAATAAACACGCTATTAGGAAAACCACAGTCACAAAACATTGAAAGCATGGGAAAAAAGATACGTTTTTAAAAGACTTTTAAACTCAGACACTGAAGAAGCTATTCTGATGGATAATGGCAAATTGTTCTATAGCTTGGCGCCAGCAACAGCAAAGGCTCTGTCACCCCTGCATTTCAATCTAGGTCTGGGAACCAAAAGCCGATGCTTAGTCTGTGATCTGAGTGATCTAGCCGGATTGTGGACTATAATAAACTCAGAGAGATATGGAGGAGCAAGGTTGTTTAGAGCTTTGTACACAAATAGCAAAATTTTGAATTGGATGCGATAATTAATCGGTAACCAGTGCAATGAACGCAAGATAGGCGTGATGTGATTCCTTCTGCAACTGCCTGTGAGCAAACGAGCAGCCGCGTTTTGGACAATTTGCAGACGACGAATAGATGAGACAGGCAGCCCATAATATAGTGAGTTGCAGTAGTCAGGTCGCGAAGAAATGAAAGCATGAATGACCATCTCAAATCTCTTCCTTAGGAAATATGGGGTAAAGAGAGCCCAGATCAACGGTGCTCAGATCAGTTTTCTCGTTAGGCCTAAACAGAACAATTTGAGTTTTATCGTCATTCAAATGCAAAAAATTATTGGTAAGCCATGTTTTCAATTCTTGGAGACAGGCTGTTAGTTGGTATAATGCAGACTTGTAATTGCGCTTAAGTGGTATGTAAAGCTGGGTATCATCAGCATGGCAGTGACATGACACATCGACTCTCCTAAAGAAAAAAGTTTTTTTTTTTACACTCAAAACATAAGTGTAAGGAGGTGGATAGAGAGACATAACAATACAAAAGTGTACAATAAGATCTAACATCTAACATCTGTCTTTTTTACACGCATTAATATACGCGGCCAATCTTTTAGCACAACATTGGCGTTTATATGTTAAAACCTTCTGTAACTAAACAGTGTGACATCTTTACTCGAGGGTGTAAGACCAGCATAAAAACAACCTCGTCCAGTGTACCAAGTGAAGTGGAAGCTAACCACATGAATAGCTTAGCTGAAGTTTTAAATGAACTGAAATCACTTCGAGCAGAGATCGGAACAAAGTTGGATAATATTGACACCTGTCTGACCGATATGGCGAACTCAATGGCTGCGCTGGAAAGCAAAGTGTCAGATGTAAAACTAGATGTTTCTTCCAATGCAACATGTATCGAGGAGGCTGAAGGCTGCATTCACGATACAGAAAAGACACTTGAAAAAACAGAAGCTGCACTCGACTCGGCCATCAAACGAATCGCTTACCTCGAATCAAAGACAGATGATCTGGAGAACCGGGGCAGAAGGAAAATCCAACGCTTTCCGTGGATTCCAGCATAACCCTTGCAAGCTGAGAGTGCTACACAAAGATTTCAACGCAGCAAGAAGCTGAAAAGTTTTACAAAAGCATCTTACAGCCAAAGTAGAATCTACTGTTGAGTGAACTGCAGAGTTAAACCAACGTGTCATAGAAATATTTGATCAGCTGTAGACAACAGCGGACAATCGAGATGTACAGTAGGAGTGAGTTCAAAACATTCAAATACATTTTAGCTGATGGGGGAGGTATTCTTTTACATTCTATTTATTATTATTATAATTTTTTTTTTCTTTCCTTCATTTTATTTATATTTGATAATATGCTAAGATAGTAATTTATGGAGAAAACAAAACTAAAAGGTAGTCTTGATATCAAAATTACAAGTTGGAATGTCCGGGGAATGAGAAAATTGGCCAAACTGAAACAAATATTGAATAGGATAAAATATCTCAAATCTAAAATAGTTTTTTTTTTTTTACAATCACATTTAATTGCATCAGATATCCATTGCTTGAGTAAAAGATGGCCAGGCCAAGTATTTCATGCAGCCTTTAGCTCTCATGCATGGGGCGTAGTTATCCTCATTTGAAGAGCACTGCCATTTCAAGTTACGAAAACTATTCAAGATCCTTCTGGAAGACCCAATATTGGACAGATCCACCCAAATTTATACAACTCATATACAAACTAGAAAAACATTAATTGGTTATATGAAGGATCTAAAATTAATTGAAGTTTAGAGAATGCTGAACGCAAATAAAAGAGACTATTCTTGTTAAACATATAAAACTCACTCACAAATGAATTATTTTATATTATCTATGGAACTACTGTCTAATGTAAAAGAATACTGGTACAATATTATAGTAATTAGCGATCATGCAGCAGTATCTATGGAGTTTCATTTAGGCAGATTTGAGCATTGTCCTAGATGGAGGTTGCAAACATAGTTGTTACAGGACCCGACGTTTATTAAATTTGTGGAGAGTTATATAAATTCAGTATACAGCTGTCTATAAGAGAAACGTAACAGACATACACGTGCAATCACAAGAATTTATTTATTGCAGAAATGTCAAAAAGCAGTACCACAGTAGTCCAAATGACGATGTGTTGCATGAGTGTCCAGATGTGCATGGGTCCTCTGTAACATGTAAATGAGAGCATCATCTACACCAATATAAGGCTGATATGCAAACTGTAGAGGATCCATTTAAGTTGACTCACTAGCCTTGATGTAAGAGTGGGTTTTTGTTAAATGTGAGCCAAAATCATCACAATTAAAAGAACCAAAGACTTAAACTACTTCAGTCTGTGTGCATTGAATTTATTTAATACACGAGTTTCACAATTTGAGTTGAATTACTGAAATAAATGTACTTTTCCACGACATTCTAATTTATTGAGATGCACCTGTATACCAAAAGAGGTGCCTCTTGTCTGTGGTCCTCTACCCAGATGGGTTTTTCAGATGTCAAGTCCATATCAACAATTAATCCACTACTCAAGACAAAAAAAAAACACAATCGCTAATAATAAAAACACAATAAAAGCGCTAAAAACACTACAGACACTACAGCTGCACACTACAGGCTGCCGCATCACCAGCGCCATCAAGATAATTAATTAGCTATGCCAGTAAGAGTCCATACAGGAAAATCAGGTATTACAATTGGGGGGAAGGATCACTGTAACTCTTTATTTGCTGATGATATTATACAAAAGTCCACTCCAGGACCATTAAAATGTATCTATACTTCAGATATTAAGTCACTAAAGAAGAAAACAAAAAATAATTTTCTTACAAATACAATTTCAGTTTGGCATCCTGCACATAAGCATATAGGTGATATGCCAAGACTGTCCCAATTTACTCCTATTTGGGGTAATGAATAATTTATACCAGGTATTAAAGACAGAGATTTTAAGTTATTGAAAACTAGAGGCTTTCAGAAAATTATGGATCTATATGAAGATTGAGTTTTACTTTCATTTGATGATATACAATCCCCCAAAAACGTTTTTTTATTTATTTATTTATTTTTTATTTATTTATATTTACAGTTAAAAATGTACATGTCATCAAAAGAGGATCAGATAAGCTGTATACCATTTTTATCAAAATTAGAGGAAAAAACTCAGAGTTAAACTCTGTATTTTGACTTTACATCGAAACAGACTAAACTCCTAGATTTCGTCTCCTTCAAGCCAGAAGAGTTAATGCATTATGCTGGAAGAGTATAGATGCTCCATCCTTGAAAAAGAAGGAAAAAGGAGATATTGTGGAAAAAAGTGGAAAAAGGAGATATTGTACTGTATTGGACTGGAGAGACTTATATTAACTTATATTGCTAAGGGCAAGCGGAAAGACTTTGATCAGCTTTTGGAACCATACATGAACATGGTGTAAAATGGAAATGTAGACTTTACTTGACATTGTACTGTCTGTTACCAATTTATCTATTTTTTTATTTTTTATTTAGAGTATAAGTTAGTCTTGTGTAAGTCTTGTTGGTGTGGGGTTATAAATAAGAAAAGGTCAATATATTGGAGGAAAAAATGGATGAATGCTTCCTGTGTGTTAAGTCAGCCTCCATGTTGGGGCCTGCCACACCAAGGTGTCGAGATCGTGGAATAAACCATATTCAGTCATATTGGGTGGTCAGTCATTGGGGAGAAACCTGTTGGTAATTTGTTTCCTCCTTAGTGCTTTGAGGCTGAGGCCTGCAAGTTCTGGCTCAAGTTCTGGCTCAAGTTCTGGCATGGGATCTGGCCGTGGTGTTGGAAGGGCTAAGTAAAGTTTCATTTGAGTCCACTGAAGACGTTTCAGAGAAGTTTTCAATACTAAAGATAAGTTTTTCTTCTGGAAATATCATCTCTTAAAAGAGTAGGAGAGTTCAAGCCCTGTCAGTTACACCATTGCTTTTCTGCACCCGAGGCCGGGTTATGTTTCAAAGGTGCCCACTAATGTGTCACGGCCCATAGTGCTGCAGGCCTTTTGTCTTCCTCCATTTAGATCTCCAGACCAAGAGAAGCTTAATTTGGCGTGTCTAGTCAGAGTGCTGAACTTTTATGTCCACAGAGCTGCCCTGTGGAGGAAAGCTGATCAGTTGTTTGTCTGCTTTGGTCCACTTAAGAAAGGTTTTCCGGCGACCAAGCAGATGTTGAGTAGGTGGATAATTGTGACTATCTCACTCGCTCATGAGTCCTCTGACCTTTCTTCACCTTTGGGGGTCTAAGCTCACTCAACAAGAAGTAGATTCTACAGCTTAGACCTCGGTTCTACAAAGCGCTCTTGTCTTAGTTGTGCTCACCTTGATTTCACACTAGACTGGCATTTGTCAACATGGGTATTCTCTCAAAGGGAATGAGACACTGGTTGCCTTGCCATACTTCCTACATCCCTGTGAGTGACTTGCTTCGACCTATCAGAAGTTAACACTGTTTGTTCTGGATGTGGTTTTAAGCTTCCTGGTCACCACCTAACCCTGCGTAGTGTGTCCGCCATTCCATTGGACTGATTTCACACGTCCTTCCAGGCGCAATCACGCAAGGGCGTTCCCACAGCGTTTTGATGCACCATCTCATTCTCTCTCAGGGAACCATAGTTACAGTCATAACCTGAGACATTTGTGGTGACAAGCTATTATAGTGGGTTAGAAATGACAGGTTAGCCAGGAAAAATTAGTGGGGACTGAATAATTTTGACAGATATGTAGATACAGGTTTGTGGTGTTTTTGTTTTTGGAATTATACATCAGTGATTATATGCTTGTAATTATGGGTTTATGATGATCAATTTGACTTAGAGCTGATGGGTTTTTGATGATGGTTTAGAGTTAGTGATGATGGACTTTGTGTGACGTGACATGTGGCCAAGTATGGTGACCCATACTTGGAATTAGTGCTCTGCATTTAACCCATCCAAAGTACACACACACACAGCAGTGAACACACACACACCGTGAACACACACCCGGAGAAGTGGGCAGCCATTTTTGCTGTGGCGCCCGGGGAGCAGTTGGGGGTTCAGTGCCTTGCTCAAGGGCACCTCAGTCATGGTATTGAAGGTGGGAGAGAGCGTTGTACATTCACTCCCCCACCTACAATCCCTGCCGGTACGAGACTCAAACCCCACAACCTTTGGGTTACGAGTCCGACTCTCTAACCATTAGGCCACAACTTTTTTTTTGGCTGAGCAACAGAACAATATCTATTCCGATACAGAAGATGACAAGAATCAGGCAGTAATTAATTAGTGATGACAGGTTTTTGTCTTTACCAGGAGTGCACAAGAGCCTGTGGTCAGAATGAGTTTGAGAAGAGAAAGACAACCCTCAGGAACTCACGTCATTGTTAGAGGGTAAGAGTGACTGCATTTATATTATCATTAAAGGTTACAATAGCAGTTAAATAAGAATAATAATAATATCTTATTACAATGTTATTTTCTTCTGTGTTTTAGGAACCGTCGTGTCTCAAGGTACTGTACTTCATCTCAGAGCAAAACACATCATGTAGATCTGTAACAGAATGCCACATTAAGTTTGAAGCTCTTAATTCACATTATAATTCCAGCTACACATGAACATTGTTTTAGTATTATATTATGTCATATCTCTCCATTATTACATACTGCAACGGAGGCAGCAGCAGGATATTTTTATAATATTTATGTTGGCTTAAGAAAGCCAACATACTGTTATGCTATATAAACTAATTCTTCTTCTTCTGGGACTAAAACCTCTTCCTAGGGCTTTAATGCTACAAGCACCAAAATTGGCAGAGACCTTGGCCCTGATGTGTTGTTTGTTTCAATATCTTTTCAGACTGATGAGACTTTTCATATAAATAATTATCAAAAATAACAAATTTCCCATAGACTTACATTGGCTGAGCAAAAATGCTCCCTCTAGGGCAGTGGTTCTGAATTGCTGTCCTGGGGACCCACTGTTCTGCACATTTTGTATGCATCTCTTATCTGACACACCCAGTTCAGTTCATGGATCTCTCTCCTAACGAGCTGATGATCTGAATCAGGTGTGTTAAATAAGAAAGACATGCAAAATGTGCAGAGCAGGGGGTCCCCAGGACTGGAATTCAGAACCACTGCTCTAGATGACAATCAGTTAAATTTACAAATAAATGCATACATTTCCTTTATACTGCCAAGCTAAACCAACATATTTGATCGTGACCAGGTCAGGTAATGACTGTCTGATGGCCAGAGGCCAGTTTGAAAGACGCTCAGGACAGTTGACTGATCTGTCACTGCTCCGATGCTGCGTCCTCATAACAGTTTATAATTTGCATGTGTTTTTAAGCCTGGCCAGTTAAAGCATTCAAGCGATTTTACACCATTCAAGCATAGGAACACATGAAAGAGATCCAATTCATTCTTACGAGATGTTTTGTGTGACACAGAAAGCCACGTCGCATCTTTGACAACGTGTGAGCCCCGAGGCATGTTCACTTTCTCTTCATTTGGCACTTGAACAGACAGATACTTACAAGATCATGTCAAAGTACATGATGTCTTGGCGAATATCATCGAAAACAGTCATTTATTTCTCAAGTGAACATAAACGGTTGAGAAATAAAATGGATGTGGATCATATTGGATTTGTGCATCAAATCGACTGCATTTACCAGCTGCTGTCTGTCTTTTATGTAAAAAAAAACAAACTTTTGTATCTTTCACATGGATCACTCTATTTTTTATGACTATGCAATTTTACTTTACATTTGATTATTCAGTTTCTGCAGATGAACACCACACACACCTACTTTTTTGTGCTATTGCTTTAATTTGTTTATTGTGAAATGTGTCTGGTATTGACAATTGTGTTGTCATAATAAGCTTCTTTATTAGAATACAAAATAGCAAGGGTCTATAGAAAAATATTACGAAAACAATAACTGTTGTACTTTTGTGGGGGGCCAGCTCAAGAACACCTAACAAATGTGCGATCTGGCTCTTTTGCCTTAAGGCTGCCCATGTTGGCTTTCTCAAGCCAACATCAAATTTTGTTCACAAACTTTAGCCTCTAGTTTTGGTATACTGTGTGTTCTTTGAATGAATTCTGAATTTTTTTATTATCTATTGTAAGATAGTGTTGTCTTTTCCAAATACAGTCCCATCAGCATCACACATTTTGAGTCACATTTAGCTAAACTTCGAGCAGACTCCAACTACCTCCTTTCTGAGGAATATGAGGTAAAATATCCTCCATATTTCATAACTTGATATTTAGAATGATTCTCATTTCAGAATGAACACATTAAACATTTGTTCTGCTTTCAGGACCTGAAGGATGTTGGTCGTAACCAACCTCAAGATGCAGCGTTATTGCCCGAAAACAGAGGCAAAAATCGCTACAACAATATACTGCCTTGTATGTCTATGCAAATCAGAGTATTTGTTAAAATATCTAATATTATTTAATTATAATTTTTCTAAACTTATTTTGACGTGTTCTTTGAACAGATGATTCTACACGGGTGAAGCTGTCCTATGTTGATGATGACTCCTGCTCAGATTATATTAATGCCAGCTATGTTCCTGTAAGATCTTTGGCCATGGAAGTACATTAATAACAATAGTCAAAAGTCTTTGATACAAAATCATGTTAAACTACTGAACTGAAAGCTAAAAAAAAATATATATAAATAGCACATTTTGATTAAAAGCATTTGACACAAAATTTCATAAAAAATACAGTAAATAGTGTACAGTTCACACCAAGTAAAAAATAACAACAAATATAGTGTAAAGAGTAACTATTGCTATTCACACAATGTATAAATATGAAGTAATATTCTATTTGTATTAAATGTAAAATATCTAAGCAATGGTGGGCAGAGTTGGCAAAAATATACTGCAAGTTCATGTTTCTGTCCTAAGGCTTACCAATGACACTTAACTAAACATATCACATTGTTTCTTATAAAGGGCAATAACTTCAGACGGGAGTATATAGCGACTCAGGGTCCTTTGCCCGGCACTAAAGATGATTTCTGGAAGATGGTCTGGGAGCAAAATGTTCACAACATAGTTATGGTGACACAGTGTGTTGAGAAAGGAAGGGTATGTGCATATGATCACACATGCTTCTTCTGCTCATGAGGTTCTCTTGGCATTAACTCAGTGAATTTGTGTTTGACTCTCGTACTTAGGTGAAGTGTGACCACTACTGGCCATTTGATCAGGAGCCGCTGTACTATGGGGATCTGGTCGTTCAGATGCAGTCAGAATCTGTGCTGCCCGAGTGGACCATCCGAGAATTCAAGATCTGTAATGTGGGTATAATGTCTCTGTTCCTCACAGATGAGTTCTAATAGGAATACACTAATGAGCCGTGTGGCATGTCTGTACAGGAGGAACAGCTGAGCTATTCCCGAGTGGTGCGTCAGTTTCACTACACTGTGTGGCCGGATCACGGAGTTCCAGAGATCACGCAGTCACTCATTCAGTTTGTGCGGACTGTGAGAGACTATATCAACCGGACGCCCTTCTCTGGAGCCACTGTAGTGCACTGCAGGTGGACAGTCATTTTTACAGCACTACCTTGATCATAGTAATGTGTAGTCTAAGGCTGCGTTTACACTTGACATTAACATGCAACCTGTATCCGGATGTTGTCCACATACACATTGAAAAGACAAGTGTAAACACACTTCTGATCGGAATGTTATCCGATCAGTGTGTCCTGGTCCAGAGGTAGTCGAGGACTCATTGTGATCGGATCTCAGTGTAATGTAAACGCAATCCAGCCATCCTGTCTGCATTCACAGGTCAACATCACGCAAAACACCGCCCCCTCTCTTGCAAACTGTCAGAAAAAAAGACGGAGAACACCCGTGTGGAGTGCTAGTGAGACTCCTACACTTATCTTTGATTTGTAAAATGTCCCACGACTGAAAATGCTTTTCAAACGAAAACCCAACACTTCAGGTTGACTTAGCAATGGGCCATTCTCTGCAAACTTATTTAAATATTGCGTGGGGAAGACAGATCCGAACGGTTACCCAGATAGAAAAGTCATCTGATGTAGCCAAGTGTAAACGCGCCGTGTTCTGATTGACTGATGATCCGATTTGCTTGATCAGATCACGGTGATCGCATGTTAATGCCAAGTGTAAACGCAGCCTAAGAAACCACTTAGGCCAGGAATGTGGGACTGTCCTGCTGAGTTTAGCTCCATCACTAATCAAACACACCTGAGGAATCTAATCTATGTTTCAGGATTTTCTGAAAATTAGAGGCAGGTGTGTTTGATTAGGGATGGAACTAACTCTGCAGGACAGTGGCCCTCCAGGACTGAAGTTGTCCATCCCTGACTTAGGCACTGTCCCAAATGGAAATGTCTGTTCAAGTGCTTGCAAATTTCTGTCTTAATTTAATTGACAAACATAGCTCAAAGAAAGCAAAGCAGAATATTCTGCCCATGGAGATCTAGTATACTTGCTACTAAGCAACTTTAGCAAATCTAGTACATATATCTTCCCCTGAAGGAAGAGTGTTTATCTCTGTGAACTTTTTTTAATCCCTGACAGTGCTGGAGTGGGGCGCACCGGAACCTTTATTGCTCTTGACAGAGTCCTTCAGCAGCTGGACACTAGAGACACGGTGGACATCTACAGTGCTGTGTTTGATCTGAGGCTTCATCGCACACACATGGTGCAGACAGAGGTGAGTGCTCATCTGTAAAACACACTACTGCTTTTGAAACAGAGAGAATACACACAGACACAAATATATGAAATCAAATTTATTTGTCATGTGTGTTGCACTAGTGCCAGTACTCGTACCTCTACCAGTGTGTGCGAGATGTGCTCCGTGCAAGAAAACTGCGCAGTGAACAGGAGAACCTTTTGTATCCCATCTATGAAAATGTGCATCCGGATTACCATCGAGGTTTGTGTGCTGTTAATGTCTGTATGATGAGCATGTCTGTTATCATATATGTGACCCTGGACCACAAAACCAGTTATAAGGGTCAATTTTTCGAAATTGAGATTTATACATCATCTGAAAGCTGAATAAATAAGCTTTCCGTTGATGTATGGTTTGTCAGGACAATATTTGGCCGAGATACAACTATTTGAAAATCTGGAATCTGAGGGTGCCAAAAAAATCAAAATATTGAGAAAATCATCTTTAAAGTTGTCCAAATGAAGTTCTTAGTAATATTAGCATATTACTAATCAAAAATTAAGTTTTGATTATATTTACGGTAGGAAATTTACTAAATATCTTCATGGAACATGATCTACTTAATATCCTAATGATTTTTGGCATAAAAGAAAAATCAATAATTTTGACCCATGCAATGTATTGTTGGCTATTGCTACAAATATACCCCAGCGACTTATGACTGGTTTTGTGCTCCAGGGTCACATATCTTATATCTAACTGATAATTTGTATTTCTTCATATAGATGTGGTCTACTCCAAACGCTGATGTGCAGGTGGATAAAAAAAAGTGGCCAAACACTTTGTCAAACACATATGTAAAAATGTATTTGAAAATGAATTTAAGGTAATATGCTATGTGTATGCCTAGATGTAACAGAATTATATCATGTACATATATTATTCAATATTAATTCAGAGTTTGTTAATTCTTGCATAATATAATGTGCATCACTAATTAAATGTTGTAGCTAATTTTATAATAATAAAAGGTATTACAAAACAACAGTGTCATCTGTTTTCCTGTACCATGTAGATGAAAGGGTTATATGGTCAAGTCATATTTATTTCTATAGAACTTTATACAATACTGTTAATAAAAAATAACAATTTGGTCCCTCAGTAAATTCTCTTTGCCACCTTGAAGAATTCTCAGTTACTTAAAGTGTAGATAGACGGCCGGGAAGTAAGAAAACACACAGTCAAATGTATCCTCAATACTTCAATTTATTAATAGAAATACAGATATTATATAGGCATATGTCGAGGGGAGTTTCACCCTCTTAACCAATGAGGATATGAATAACATACACGTAGGATCTTTGGCCAAGAACATGTTTATATAAAATGGCCACATGTACAGAAAAACATGGACATATTAGGAATAGACTTTTGCGAAGAATGCTGAACTGTCTTCAGAGTTTCATCACGAACCTCATTCCTAGCTATCATGTCCTTATTTGGGACATTTGAACCAAGAGAAGCTAATGTATACATTTAAGCATGCATACCTCGCATATAAGTAAGACATATTTAAAACATAATATCAAGAGAGAGAGATGGATACAGAAGGGGGGATTCAGAGAGAATGCGTTGTATATATAAGAATGAGAGAGATGGAGAAAAAAGGAGGGGTGAGGCATGTCTGGAATCAACAGAAAGACAGAGAGTGTTTTCTAACAAATACAGATAGTGTCAAAGCAGCTTTACAGAGATGCAGAGTCAGTTCAGATTCCGCTATAAAGCAGCTCTAAAAGACAATACTGTCATTATTTAGCTTAAGTCAGGTTAATGTTGGTTTTGTTCAAATCAAAGTTAATCATTCAGCTGTAAACAGTTCTTCAGAAAGCAGTAGTGTTGTTATTCAGATCCAGTTTGTTAAACATGAATTCAATTAAGTTCAATACCGGTGTCGATGTTGCAAGCAAAAGCAGCTCCACAGAACACGATAGTGCCGTCATCCATCTTAATTTAGTTCAAGTTTTGTTCTCATCCGATGGTGTCAGTCAGTCCAATCATAGAAAAATGACTGAAAGTTAAGCGTCTTTCAGACCCCAACTAAGCAAGGCAGTGTTGGTTCAGTTCAGATCAATAACAGTGTGAAGTTCATCAGTCTGAAAAGAGTTCAGTTCAGCTATAGACCGTTCAACAAACAGCAGTGTCGTTTTTCCGCTGTTGACTCAATTAAATTCAGTAGTGTTAATGTTGTAAGATGTGATGCTGTAAAGCAGAAGCTCTACAGTGACGTCATCCAGCTTAATTTACAACCCCAATTCCAGAAAAGTTGGGATGTTTTTGAAATGCCATAAAATCAAGAATATTCTATTTGTTCATTCTCTTTAACCTTTATTTAATTGGCTAAAGTACAAACAGTTTCACTGGCCAACTTAATTTTATTTTGTAAATTAAAAAAACTGTTGATGGCTGCAACACACTCCAAAAAAGTTGGGACAGAGGCATGTTTAACACTGTCACATCACCTTTCCTTTTAATTACAATGTTTCATTGTTTGAGAATTGAGGATACTAATTGTTAAAGTTATGCAAGCAAAATTTTGGTCCAATCTTGTCTGTGATCATCATTGTCTTATTCTCCTTTTCATGACTGGTCATATATTTTCAATAGGAGACAGCTCTGAACTGCAGTCCAGCACGTTCGCTCTGTCTACGAAGCTACGTTGTTGTAGCACATGCCGAATGAGACCTGCCATTGTCTTGATCTAATAAACATTAACTTCCTATGAAATACATCATCTTGATGGCAGTATTTGTCTATGTACAATTCAAAAAATATATGCCTCCATGTCAATGGTACCTTCACACATATTCCAGTCACCCATGCTCTGATAAACCCCCATACCATGACAGATTGCTACTGCATCTGTCACTGATGAAAGTCTGGATGGTTCCTTTGATCTTTGGGACTGAGAACTCGACGTCCATTTTTTTCAGAAATAAGTTGAAATGTTGACTCATTTGATCACAGCACACATTTCTTTTTGACTATCTGAGATATAGTAGACATATAATATGGGCATAAATCTTGATTTCCTAAACCAGAATCTCCTGTGTCCAGTTCCACCTTGGAGTATAGAAAAGTTATATATCAATTAGGAACTGACCTGCAATAAGAAGAGTGAAACCTACCCGTATATATATCGTCAACATGTTTTGACATAAGAAGCCTTTATCCCAGTCATAATCCTATATATACTTATGGATCAAAATTGGATAACCATGTTATCTGCAGCAAGTAAGCGGTCATCAACACTATGGCTTTCGTATCCCAGACTACTGTTCCATCTTTACAGCAGAAGTCCAAGCTCTTATTATTTGCTCTTGATCATATTGAAAAAGCAAAAGAAAGAAACATCATAGTGTTCACTTACTCAAAATCCTGTTTGCAAGCTCTGGAGTCTTTGAAAACAAATCATCCAATAATTGTTGACATATTCATCGAAAGCAAATCAGTTGTGGAGACTCAATTATGATATTGTTTTCTGCTGGATTCCAGGACATAGTGGAATTATTGGAAACGAACAAGCTGACATAGCAAGCTCTTACAGAAAATGTAAATGAACGCCAAATCCCACCTTCTGATGTGAAGCCAGTAATCAACAGATACATATTGGAGAAATGGCGAGCGGAATGGGAAGAGCTTTGCTTGCAAAGACAGAGATGCTCCTTTTATACCGAAACATGATCTCCTCACCTATTACCAATTCAACTGCTTGCTGTGAACTGTTTCAAAAACGGTTTAATTTGGATATTCTATAACCTTTTCCATTTTATTTTGCCTCTGTACTGACTTTTTTGGAGCGTGTTGTAGCCATCAAAATCAAAATTTGTTTATATTTACAAAATACAGCAGCCAATAAAACACTAGCAAAGTAAAGGGGTAAATGTTGTGAATCAACAGGAGGATGATAGCTGTATTTTAAGGTTCAGGTATGCTTGGCAAGAATGTTTTCAAACCTTATAAATGTGTGTGAAAGGGAAGTTGTGTTTGAAAAAATAAAACTGTGACAAGAAGAAAACAAGACAGAAATACCATAATGAGTTTATATTTAAGAATAGAAGTTGCTCCAGTGTTTTAGCATTCAAACTCTTTATTTTTTTTGCATAGAACTTCTCCTGCTTTAGACAAAAACTCGTTCACATGGCACAGATGTACAGTAGCTGGAATTGACAAGTATTTTTTGGCAAGGTGGAAAAGATGAGGGAAGAAAGTTTGATGTTTTGCCCAAAACTCCAGTGGATCACTTGTTCCGTTAACATATGATGTGTTTAAGTATCGCTGTACTTCAACCATTGCATCTGCAGTGACACTGTGGTCCTTTTTTGTTTCACTTATTTTATTATCCAAGTGTCCATAGGTTCTCCTCTCCACCTCCCAGTCCTCCTGCTGAATTTGGCTGTATAAGTAATACAGTCCTTCACTGCAGCAACAGCATTGACTGCACTGCCAAAAGCAAGTGTCTTAAATCTGGGATCCAAAAGGATGGCCTTGGCCAACATCCTTAACGATTCTATAGTTCCAAAGCGTTGTTTTAGGATTGTGATCAAGTTGTTTGTGAGGTCAATGCCTGTTGTTGATGTCAGTTTGTGTGCCTTTTCATAGATTTTTTGAAAAGGCATTCTGATAATAGTTATGATCTTTGAAGCTGTGACCACTTTTCTCAGCGGAGAGTTCATCTGTGGCATGATTGAAGGCTGAAAGGGCTTGAAGACACTGTGAGATGGCTTCAAGCTGTCCACTGGTCAAGGGTGTAATGTTGGTGTTCAAAGAAGTCAAAGCCGCACCAACTGCTTCACATACTCTTTGAAGCATGAAAAATGTGCTGTTCCACCTAGTTTCCACCTCCTGAATCAGCTTCTTTTTGGCCTGCCATCATGCTGCTGGATTGCAGACAGTTTCTCAGTGGCATTGGTGCTGGATCTGAATGAGTTAGCCTCCAGCACCTTCTCTTTTGTCACTTCATACATTGCAGTGACCATGTCCTTCAGCGCATGCCTTGTGGGAAGCACATATGCTGGGTCAAGCTTCTTTACAAAAGCCCTGAAGCCCTCATCCTCCACCACTAAAAATGGCTGCAAATCCTTGATTATCATGTCCACTAGAGCTTCATCAATGTCCTTTTGCCTTGCTGAAAAAAATGACATTAAACTGAATGCTGTGTGATTGTCATTTATAATATACAGCGTTTTTAGGCTTTGAGGACTTCCAATATTATCTTACCACTTTTGGTAATTAGAGGCCCAGAAGATCTGGTGTGAAAATGTATACTTAACTTGTCTAGGTACACCAGATGTTTCAGCTCCACCAGATGTACGCCCATCAACATTGATGAGTGTAACAAAGTTCATAGTTCAGGAAGAAGGAGGTGAGAACCGGCGTGGGTACCCACGAGACTGTGCTCTACTCCCCCCTCCCCCCTCTGGGGGAGCCGATCACGGCGGCTGCGGCGTACCTGGGGGTAAAGACAGACAGACGAGGTGAGAGAAAATAGAGAAAATTACCACCGTTTTGCCGCATTTCTCTATTAACAGTAAAGCTATGGCTTTAATTCCTTTAGAAACTTTCCTTTAGAAAGCTATTTAGTTGATAAAACTGCGGGGCAGTGCTAAAAAGTTTGTTCCTGAATGTCTGAGTTTGGCCGCAGCGTGATCTGTGTGTGTGACTGAACTTAACACCAAACTGCTTCTGTTTCACACAAATGCTGGCACAGACGTGCATGTTCGGTTAGAGTCGTTTTGAACTCGTGCATCTTCGGAAGCGGAGCTGCACGGAAATGTAAAAAAAATGTTGTGCACACCGCCACGCGAAACGACGTCGCGCGCACTCAAAGCGAACTTGCGGCCGCTCGAGTATAAATCAGCCTTGAGCGTGTGTGCGTTAGATACAGTGAAGACAGCGCGTTTTTCTAATTTTTTTTTTTTATTCTAGAGAGTGTTAATTTGTGCAATAATAACCTACCAGCAAAGTAAATAATTTTTTTTACATATTAGAATGAGTACATTACAATATAAATGTATTAGAACAAGTACATTATTATTTATGGGCTTAAAAACAAGATGCAAACAATCAGAATATTGTACCTGGTGGGGAGTGCACAATGTAAACATGAAACATATGCAATTACCTATATTGTACTGTGGTAAAGTTATGGAGGTCCTTCATAATGCAGAGGTCAGCAGCCTGCTTTGCCAATAGTTAGAAATGGCACTATAGTATGCAGTGTTTAATAAACAGCTGTTTTACTAAATTCTGCTGAGGTGAAATTCAGTGCAGTCATGTATCGTGATACGTATCGTATCGTGGCCTCTGTATCATGATACGTATCGTATGGTGACTTTGCTGGTGATACACAGCCCTACTGCTTACCACTTTTGGTAATTAGAGGCCCAGAAGATCTGGTGTGAAAATGTATACTTAACTTGTCTAGGTACACCAGATGTTTCAGCTCCACCAGATGTACGCCCATCAACATTGATGAGTGTAACAAAGTTCATAGTTCAGGAAGAAGGAGGCGAGAACCGGCGAATGCTCAAAGAAAACTTTAATAAAATAAACAAACACAAAATAGCACGACAGCCCCTCGCGGACGACTGTCGCGCATAAACAGAACCAAAACACAAAATAAAATCCAGGCCTGGTCCTCTCTTGTCCAACACTGTCGTCACTCCTTTTATCCTTCCAGAGCTCCTCCGTGGGACTCGAGACTCGCTCCGTTCCCACGGCTCTCGGCCCCGCCCCTCTCGTCACATACCTCTATCGCCCCTCGCAGGCAGGGGGGTACCCACGAGACTGTGCTCTACTCCCCCCTCCCCCCTCTGGGGGAGCCGATCACGGCGGCTGCGGCGTACCTGGGGGTAAAGACAGACAGACGAGGTGAGAGAAAATAGAGAAAATTACCACCGTTTTGCCGCATTTCTCTATTAACAGTAAAGCTATGGCTTTAATTCCTTTAGAAACTTTCCTTTAGAAAGCTATTTAGTTGATAAAACTGCGGGGCAGTGCTAAAAAGTTTGTTCCTGAATGTCTGAGTTTGGCCGCAGCGTGATCTGTGTGTGTGACTGAACTTAACACCAAACTGCTTCTGTTTCACACAAATGCTGGCACAGACGTGCATGTTCGGTTAGAGTCGTTTTGAACTCGTGCATCTTCGGAAGCGGAGCTGCACGGAAATGTAAAAAAAATGTTGTGCACACCGCCACGCGAAACGACGTCGCGCGCACTCAAAGCGAACTTGCGGACGCTCGAGTATAAATCAGCCTTGAGCGTGTGTGCGTTAGATACAGTGAAGACAGCGCGTTTTTCTAATTTTTTTTTTTTATTCTAGAGAGTGTTAATTTGTGCAATAATAACCTACCAGCAAAGTAAATAATTTTTTTTACATATTAGAATGAGTACATTACAATATAAATGTATTAGAACAAGTACATTATTATTTATGGGCTTAAAAACAAGATGCAAACAATCAGAATATTGTACCTGGTGGGGAGTGCACAATGTAAACATGAAACATATGCAATTACCTATATTGTACTGTGGTAAAGTTATGGAGGTCCTTCATAATGCAGAGGTCAGCAGCCTGCTTTGCCAATAGTTAGAAATGGCACTATAGTATGCAGTGTTTAATAAACAGCTGTTTTACTAAATTCTGCTGAGGTGAAATTCAGTGCAGTCATGTATCGTGATACGTATCGTATCGTGGCCTCTGTATCATGATACGTATCGTATGGTGACTTTGCTGGTGATACACAGCCCTACTGGATATATAGCTGTATATAATGCATCTATTGACGGAATAAGGGTGCGCTGCTGAGGCGAGGCTCACAGCCTCTCCAGGAGAAATCAAAACATGCAACACTAAGAAACTCAGCATCCTGAGGTAAAAATTCAAAATGGAAAGTTTTATATTTAAAATACAGTTAGTTAGGTAACATCACACAACGTTTTCACCATTACGACTGATAGTTCTATAAACAGTTCAATAAGCAAATACAATAATATTTGGTCACTTACATTTTAGGCGGAAACACAGCGCATCTCACAGCAACCAGCCGATTCATTGCTGATTGAATCGGATGAAGTTTGATGAAGTTTCATTAGGCCATGCATAAACGTACTGATAAACATCAGTATGTTTACATGGACAACAATACTCAGACTAAGACAATACTCTGATTAAGAATCTACCATGTAAACAGAGATTTTTGATTAACTTAATCCGGCTAAAGTCAGTAAATACTAATCAAATTAAGACGTGGAGTATTCCTATTTTAGTCGCATTATTGACGTGCAGTAAAGACATGTACACACCTTCATCACATTATTACCATTGTGTAGGACTTTTCGCCGCATCTTGTGACAGGATACACACACGGCAGTGTTCAACAGTTTGACAGCAAATAAAAGAATGGCTTCAACAACGCCGTCGTCTGTTTGCATGTATAGCATGACAAATAATGAACTGCACTTGAAGCTTACAGTAAATTAAAAATTAAACACCCAAAACTGTACATGGAATCATCACGAAGATGAACTATTATTTGATAATGTACAGATAATCACATTATTATAATTGAATTTATAGATCAAATATAAGAATTTGAAATTAAAGTATTAATGAGATTAGTGGGAAAATGCCCTCTATAAAGGTTAAAAAATGCCCATGGATAAAATATTGAATATATAAATATTGAATAAAATGAGAATATTGCTTCAGAATAAATCATATTTGCAAAAAAACAAAACACACACACACATATATACATATAAGCTC
>NW_015506282.1:258644-262168 GCF_001515645.1 Sinocyclocheilus grahami
AATCCCAATTTAACCCCTGGTTGTACATATAATAATACTTCCATACAGACTCTTTAACTTGAAAAGAGACATGTCCATTGGATAACTATGTCATCTACATGAGCCATTGTGCTTGGACCGCGATGATCGCCTCAAGTTAAACTGCGTTGTTTCAGTTACCTTCTGTGTCGCTGCTTCGGTGACAGGACTTTAAAATAACAATCAGGGAAAACAATAAAAGGCATGACTTACATCGCATCCAGCTAGCCAACTACATCCAAGCTCCATGATCCGTATTTTTATTATATATTTTTTTCTTCATTTAAATGTCTTGTGAAAGGATTTTTTGTAAGAAAATAAAATCGAATTTACTTTCATCTCGGAAGAGATATCCAATCACATGAGGCCAAAATATATAAAAACAATACCGACTCACTAAAATCAAAAGTGGGAGGGTCTACAATCTGAAACAAGCCAATTAGAGCTTAGCCTCAAGTCACATGCTTTTCAAAAGTTTATGGACCTAATAGACACCTATTTGTCCGGCGCCTCGCACACACAGGTGCTAACATGACTACCAGTCGAATCGTATGACTAAAAGCAATTTCCTGATTATTTTGCAATACATATTTAACCAATTTTTTACATGTTGAAGTAGGCTTCTTCCCTGGCTAACTTGAGGGGGGTGGCGCCCCAGCGCCCCCTATTGACCAGCCGCCACTGACAAAAACAGTTAATTAACTTCAGTTCCCTTTCATGGGAACTTCAAACTGTGTCCTCTAGGGGTCGCTATGGGGGGGACACCTCGTCGTGACCCGTGTCTGAAGCATACATTGAAAAAACACCAACAACACGTTGGCCAGCGACAGCCATGACGTCACTACCGGTGCGACTATAGTATAAATAGGCACCGGGAGAACACATCATCCTCTTCTTCGTCTTCATTGACTGTTTTGTTTGAAGCATGCATTTCTGTGGTAAGAGCGATCTCTATTCATACCAATATGGCGAGCACTAGCAAAGCATTTAGAGGATGTGTGCATCCGTGTTGTCGTTGTTTAACATCTGATGACACACACGATCTATGCGTTATTTGTTTGAGCGAAGAGCACGCACGTGATGTCTCCGAGGGGCAATCGGCGTGCACTGCGAGCGTTTTTTCCAACGTAAATGCTCTGCTCTCGTTTGTCTCTTTTTTCGAGGCAAGAGGGGCAGCCATCTGCTTCCCGCGATTCAGTACCTGCCGCTGCTGATGCACGAAAGAGAATGAGCTCGTGGGGATCGCAGGTGGATCTGGCCGATGAATTTAAAGAGAGGATTTCCCTCTCGCGATCATCGACTGTGGACGAGAGTGAGTCACTGGAGGATGATGTTATTTCATTAACATCGTCTGATCCAGGGGTCAGTGCTCTGCTGGGTTTAGCCCAGCAAAAGCAGGAAATGTCTGAGGGGGGCAAAGCAGCTGAGGCTGAGCCTTCCCAATCCTCCTGCCTGCATATGATGAGCTTTGAAAGTTATGGATTGTGCCACGGCAAGGCTTTACTTGCCGTGAAGCAGGCGAAGAAAGTGACGCCGCAAGGTCATCTTGATGAACGTTATTTTTCTGGCCATAACCTTCCAGCTCAGGTGAGCCTTACTTTCTTCCTGTTTTCCATACAGAGATTGAGAAGGAATGGAAGAGGCCGTTTTCCTCACGCATCCATCGATTCCAGCATACGAGTTATGCCAACATCGAGGCAATGCGCGAATGCGGTTATGAGAAGATGCCCCTATCGAGAGACGCTGGCCTTAAGACTCCCTCCTTGACATCTCGCTCGGATGCCAGGGCATACGCAGTAGCAGCAGGTCGGGCTGTCGCTTCATTACACACGATAGTAATGCTCCAAGCATATCAGGCTGACCTGCTGAAAGACCTGGATAAAGGCGAGGGCCTTTCTCCTGATGAGGTAGCTGAGTGCGTCACACCAAGGATCTCGCTCTCCGTGCTACTAAGCAGGCTGCCTCTGCTAGCGGCAGGTCCATGGCAGCTATGGTAGTGACGGAGGGACATCTGTGGGTGAACCTAGCAGATATCGGGAAAAAGAGAGGGGCTTTCTTCTCGATGCACCGGTTTCGCCTTCTGTATTTTTGGTACAGTGGTACAATGGTGGTCGAGAAGTTCAGGGAGGCAAAGGCGCGCTCAGCGGCCTTCACGAAAGTCCAGGTCTGAGCCTGAACAACCCAGGGGTCCTGGCCCGTCTCGGTTTGAGGATCAGAGATGGGCACAGAAGCCTAGTGTCGTGGCTCGCGCTCCTCCCCCGCCTGCGGGTAAGGGTAGGAAGAATCGAGGGTCAAAGAAAGGTAGGTAAAAGACCAAAGGGATGTGATCCAGACAGGGCTTCAGCGCTTTTGTCCGGATCAGAGTGATACCTCAGTATCTACTCATTTCTTTCAGGGGGGTCATACATCTGCCCTTATCTTCCCCTTCCTAATTCCCCTGTAACCACCATCTCTCCACCTGACCGAGGTTAGGTGAGAATTTCCTGCATTACAGTCTCCTATGCTGGACCTATGATGTTTGGTTGGTTCTATGGCTTCATAGTTACCACTTTACTGACGGTCCAGACAAGAGGCTTCTTTGGACGGGGCTCCGGCGTGGGAACATGGTGGGTGAGTACGATCCATTTCTAAATATACAGTGGGGCAAAAAAGTATTTAGTCAGCCACCAATTGTGCAAGTTCTCCCACTTAAAAAGATGAGAGAGGCCTGTAATTTTCATCATAGGTATACCTCAACTATGAGAGACAAAATGAGGGGAAAAAATCCAGAAAATCACATTGTAGGATTTTTAAAGAATTAATTGGTAAATTCCTCGGTAAAATAAGTATTTGGTCACCTACAAACAAGCAAGATTTCTGGCTCTCACAGTCTGTTCTTTGGTGGGGGGAAGTCAATCCACAGAGCTCGTGATTGTGGTTACTATCATGTGATGGTCATGCTGTCATCTCGTCATCTCTTTAATCTTGATCACTTGCCCTAAAATTGACAATCTCCTTCCTGAGTTGTTATGATCAGTGTGTTCCTTTTGTGTTAATGTTGAAAGCTGTTCTGTGAAAGAGTTGGTTAGGCTTGCTTCAGACTGGCTAGTGCTAGGATCTGATTTATGAACATTCTGTTGTCTTGGGCCTCTGTGGAATTTGGCTTCTCATGTTTCAACCATGTTTTGACCAAATCTTAGATTGTCTGATTCGGTCTGATATCATACATGGTGGTTGAGTGTATAACCCTTCTGCTAGTTTCTTTGCAGTGTTTCCCGGGACCTGTGTGTTTCTGTCCCTTTCCTAGGGTAGGTCCTCGGTGGGCACCCCCTCTGCTGGGTTCAGAAACTGGGTGCTTGACTTGCAGTGTCTACAGTGGGGAAAAAAAGTATTTAGTCAGCCACCAATTGTGCAAGTTCTCCCACTTAAAAAGATGAGAGAGGCCTGTAATTTTCATCATATGTATACCTCAACTATGAGAGACAAAATGAGGAAAAAAATCCAGAAAATCACATTGTAGGATTTTT
>NW_015506282.1:262412-268059 GCF_001515645.1 Sinocyclocheilus grahami
GCTTTTGTCCGGATCAGAGTGATACCTCAGTATCTACTCATTTCTTTCAGGGGGGTCATACATCTGCCCTTATCTTCCCCTTCCTAATTCCCCTGTAACCACCATCTCTCCACCTGACCGAGGTTAGGTGAGAATTTCCTGCATTACAGTCTCCTATGCTGGACCTATGATGTTTGGTTGGTTCTATGGCTTCATAGTTACCACTTTACTGACGGTCCAGACAAGAGGCTTCTTTGGACGGGGCTCCGGCGTGGGAACATGGTGGGTGAGTACGATCCATTTCTAAATATACAGTGGGGCAAAAAAGTATTTAGTCAGCCACCAATTGTGCAAGTTCTCCCACTTAAAAAGATGAGAGAGGCCTGTAATTTTCATCATAGGTATACCTCAACTATGAGAGACAAAATGAGGGGAAAAAATCCAGAAAATCACATTCCGGGCTGGGCTTATGCTTTCAGGCTGCCCTGTCTGGTCTACTGTATCTAGGTCACCCTGAGGGGCCTCCCGATCACCAGGATATCTCCTCTTGCTGAGGCATCGAGTGGGAATTATAGGTGGCATTTGCGAGAGCCTTCTTAATGCTGTCTCTGGCAGTGCTGGGTTTGTGCTCCCTCAGCTAAGTACATTTATTGCTAGCTGTTCCAGCTTTGGAACATGCTGCAGGTCAAGCCTCCTCTCGTTCGAGAACTGGGGGTGTTGCTCCCTCAGCTAAATAAACTCCTAGCGGTTCCACCATTGGAACATGCTGTAGGTCGAGCTCCCTCTCGTTTGAGAGCTGGATATTTGCTCCCTCAGCTACAGATTTACTGCTAGCCACTCCAGCATTATAAGCCTTAGATCGAGTTGATGACTTCTCAAACATAGCGTTTTGTGATGCACCATTTCCATCTATGGGCTGCTCTTTCAGAGTTCCACGAGAACCCCTTAGAAAAGAAGTGGATGATGTGTTCTCCCGGCCCCTATTTATACTATAGTCGCACCGGTAGTGACGTCATGGCTGTCGCCTGCCAACGTGTTGTTGGTGTTTTTTCAATGTATGCTTCAGACACGGGTCACGACGGGGCCCCCCCCCCATAGCGACCCCTAGAGGACGCAGTGTCTCGTTCCCTACTCAGGGAACCATAGTTACATAAGTAACCTGAGACGTTTTATTAACATACATAAAACTGATCCGAGATCAGTTAAAACCATAGTAGACACAGTTTCATGGGTTCACTTTGAGATCAACACCCGCTAGTGGCAACCATTGGAGTTTCGAAACAGTAATGACTAATGAAGCCTCATTTGCTGAAATCATGTAACTTGCCCAATTTGATACTGCTCTGAACCCCTGATTCGAAACAAAAGATTCGTAAAAGTTTCAAAGCTTCATGAAGCAGTGTTTCAAAAGTGGCCATCACTAGTGTTTTCTGCTTATTTGTTGCTTTTGGATTGTCTCGTAGTGTTATGACCTTTGCCTGTTACTTCGACTGCGATTGTGGATTGCCCTTTAATAAACTACTGCACTTGGATCCTCAGCCTTCGTGTCCTTCTTCCTAAGTAGATGTAGTCAATATGAATCTCAGTCACCACTTAGCTTGATAGTTAAAGTTCGTATGATGTTGTTGCAGATGAGAGGTAGGCTGAATAAGGTGGGTGAAGTGATAGGGATGAGGACCAAAGAAGGTAAATATTACAATCCAGATAAGTAGTCAGTGGTGGAAAGAGTACTGTAAAAATATACTCAAGTAAAAGTACCATTACCTTCCAAAAAATGTAGTTTGAGTAGAGTAAAAGTACTTGTCCAAAAAAAACTACTTGAGTAAGAGTAAAATAGTAGCCTATTTAAAAGTACTCATGAGTATTGAGTAGTGAGTACTGAGCTGTGGATTCTACCCCCTCATAATAAACGCTGTACACCACAATTTATAAATTTGAAAAACGTTGTACATTCTGTAATTCACATTATCTTATTTGTCATAAAGAATGAAGAGTATCTATCCTCCAGCAGTTTTAATTTTGACTGCCAACTCTTTAAAATACATCAAAACAGCATGGAAACAGTATTCAGTCGAAGAAAATATTAGTTATTCTCAGTACAATCATCCCCACTTAAATCATAAAGTTTGAAAAAAATAGATTTAAAATCATGTGTAAAGCCCCGTTCACACCAAGAACAATAACTATAAAGATAACGATATTAGCGTCCACACCAGCGAATGATATCGTCTGTTTATTCTAAGCGCACGCTCGTCTGCCGCTTTAATTCTTGAACTCGTTACAGCAGGATGGATTCTGATTGGCTGTCAGTGTTTTATCGTTCATCAGCTGGGGAAAACGTCATTTTGAAAGTGATTCCAACGATATCGTTCCTCTGTATCGTTATAGTTGTGGTGTGAACTATGCTATTCTTTAATATTGAGAACGATTTTTAGAACTATATCTTTATCGTTATCGTGTTTGGTGTGAACGGGCCTTTAGGCCACTGAGACAGCACGCTGCTGTTGCACATAAAATAATGTTTAGAACAGTGCAAATACAAACACCATTAGAAACTCATAGTTCAGCATCACACACACCATGATATGGGTTAAAATGAGAGCCCATTTCTCTCCAAAACGGTGCCAGTTTTTAAGCATTTTGCAACACTGACAGCCGTCTAACGTCCCAGGGGCAACTCCCATGGCAATATGGTACAGTTGGTACTTAGTGCTCGCCGTGGTTTTCTGGCATCCACTCCCCTCAGCATAGTGGCGTGGGTATACCGTTCCCCATAGCGACCGCTAGAGGATGAAGTTCGAAGTTCCCATGAAAGGGAGCGTCTCAGGTTACGCATGTAACCATGGTTCCCTGAGTTTTAACATAAAACATAAATGCACATTGTTCTAGAAGGATGGCAAATGCATGCCATACCTTTTACACATTTACTCGAATTGTTATGCTGGTAATACAATTTGTAAGGAAAAATTAAACGGTTTCAAAGGAAAACACACACACAGAACAAAAAGTGTTGAACTTGAAAATTGTTTATGCGCGAGTGCACTTGCTAAATGAAGGCGGATTGTATAAAATGGATTAAAAAAAACAAAACATTAACGAGCTGCAGTTTTATTACAATCCCGCGCTGGCACAGATGCAGTAACCTATATTAACGCCACGGGTCATCAATAAGGTGCAGATTGGTCCTCAATTTGTGTTTCCAACACACTTTTTGACAGCGCACATTACGCGCTCAAACTCATCAAAAGTCAACAAGTTCCACAAGCAACAACAACTTATCCAAGTGACTGCTACAGAACTAACGCAAGAGAGAGTCGAGGCAGCACAGATCGTGCGTCTCATAAGTGAGCGGGAATTTACCAAACGTGGCACTTGCGGGAATTAACACTGTATGCAATACCCTCAACCTCACACCAAATTTCAGGCCGTGTAGATAGGCAAGCATATATACAAATCATTTAGTAAGCAGAAATCCGAAATTTACCTTAACATTTTAAGTTAGAGGAAGATACGACTGAATTGATGCTTGAAGAATGCGCTTCCAGCAGCCACGATAAACAGTTGGCGGTTAAAGTTTTCTAGGCACAATTTGATTTGACTAAAGTCACGAGACCTATTACTCTCTATCCAATCACGTTGATGGATAAAAATAACATTAAAATAAGCATGTAACGACCACAAAAAGAGGAAAATAGCAGAGTAAAAGTACCGATACATCACTTAAAATGTACTCAAGTAAAAGTACACAATTTTTTAACTACTCAAAAAAGTACAATTACTGATAAAAAACTACTTAATTACTGTAACGTGAGTATTTGTAATTCGTTACTTCACACCCCTGTAAGTAGTCAGGTAAAGTCCATACGCACAGCAGTGAACGACGAGACCAGACATGAGGTGGTGAACTAAATGAGCATTTAACAAGTCCTTAATGAATGTGAACAGGTGGGGCTGTAGGACCTGGCGCTGATGTTGAGGCTGACTCTGTGACAATTAGATAAGGTTAATAAATTGAATAGACATGATCTTTTGAAAATAAATAAGCCCATTAAAAAACAAAGACATTTTTCAGTAAATTGTTCCTTGACATACAATGAGCATAGTAATATAATAAAATCAATTATTCATAAACATTGGTACATATTATCATCTGATGAATCTCTAAATGAGAAATTTCAATATCGCCCATCATTCACTTTTAAAAGATCACGAAATCTATCAGATATGATGGTAAACTCGGATGTACTAAGGAGGAAAAAGTCTGCTTATATACAAGGCTGTTTCCCGTGTTGAAACTGTGCCGCTTGCAGGAATTTGGTCAAGTGTAAAGAGTTTATATGTCCAGTAACACGGAAATGTTTTAAAATCACATCTTGTATTACCTGTTCAACTCATAATGTGATCTATATGTTAAAATGTCCCTGTCAAAAGATATATATATATAGGAAAATCTTTGCGTCAGTTGAAATTACGAATGAATGAACATAAATCTAGCATACAACGACAAGACATAACCTCGTTGTATAATATAATACATAACCTTGTATAATAGTGATAAATATGTGATCCTAAATAACTATTGTTTTAGTCACGGGTAGATTTATGAGGTGTAGGCTACTAGTGGATGTGACGTTTTGTGTTGGATATATATATATATGTACATTTTCCAGGGTTTAAGTGGAAATGATTTAATGATTGTGGTAATTAAACATTGGCTAATGATTGATGACGTCAATATAATTAGTGATTTGAAAAGTGGGTGGAGGGATTGAATTGCTGTACACGCTGAGGTGCATTTTACTGTAGTTCAGTTTATAACAGGAGTACTTTTACCTTCCGAAATTTGCATGAGTTAGACTGAGGTGGTCCTTTTTTTTACGTTAGGTTGCATTATGTCGCTGTTTGCTGATAATAATCGTTGTAATGTTTTTCTCGTCTACGAATATGAAGGCATGACATTTGCAAAGATATACAATGTATTCTTAATCATTGTGTCTTTGCTCGAAATCGAATGTCCGCGTTTCATAGAGCTTTATGGCACACTACTTTTAAACGGATTATTGTGTCTTTGTCGTGTGTATTGTGTTCTGTCAACGTGACAGGATTGGCAGGACTGAGTTCACTGTGATATTTCAGTTACAGTTTGAGCTGCAACTGCAAAGTTAGTATAATCTTTCCACAGAGCTGTCGCTTATACAGAGACTGAAAATGCTATTTGAAAATTGTGGTGTAACTGGGTAGATTGAAAGGGCACTTACACTATTATAGATGGATATGGAAAGGTGAAATTTCTGCAAGCTTGCTACAAATACTAGCCTACATTGTACTATGATATTATTGACCCTTATGAAAAAGAAGTGTACCTTAAGTGAAGTGTACCATAAAATCTTAAAAGTTTATTTAAAAAAATGTGTTTGCTGATAATATAATATTAAAGAAATAGAAGGAAACACTTGCGTGACTGTTTAAGTAGACTTCTAAAAAGTGTGCTTTGCAATAATGTTTCATTAAAAGTTTACCTTTAAAGTACATTTTAGGAGTATCGTTGTTTTAATAAGTTTTTGCTCTGTTTTAAATACGTACAGAACATATATATATATATATATATATATATATATATATATATATATATATATATATATATATATATTTGAAATTTTTTTTAAAT
>NW_015506282.1:268124-274248 GCF_001515645.1 Sinocyclocheilus grahami
TATATATATATATATATATATATATATATATATATATATATATATATATATATATATATATATTTGGCAACTTTATTTCAAATGTGTAATGCCAAATATATTGAAATATGTCATGACAAATGACATTAAAGTATATTTTAGTTTACTATAAATGCAATTAACATCCAGTTAAGTATGAAAAAACATTACATTCAGTTTGCAAATAAGTGTATTCTATTAAAGTATATTATTTCCATAAGTACTGTTTTTAAAAGTATAGAAGTGTACTTATTTTTCCCAAGGGTAATTTTTTAATAGTTACTGTTATAAAGCATCATGTCTATAACATATTCACAAGCAAAATATGAATGCAAAACATGCATGACAGTCAGAAATGCAGTGTGCTTGTTGAACATGGAAAGCAATGTTTTATATACTGTGCAGCTTGTTGTCAACATAACTACATTACTCTTCTTTATTTAGTGAGGAAAAAGTTATAATATATTTAGTCTTATAGTATGTCAGTCAGATCATAACTGATTCTGTCCAAATTACTGCAAGTGCTGCAACCTTCAATAAAACCATGCAAAACTGTTATGAAAATAAATTTTCACTCAAATTTGGACAAGCTCTATGATTTTATCTCACTTTTCAACATAAAACATTTATAGTAATCCAAAAATATATTTATTAAAAACAACAACAAAAGATTTTAAAATTCTTGGCATTTCTTAAGAGTATTTCAGACAAAGTCAATGCTATCTTGTGCCTGTGTATTTAATGCTCAAACAATACATTCATATAAGAACAGTATGTTAACTGCAAATAACCAGTTCCTCAGATGGTCTGAAGAGCTGAGCTTTGATTGGGCCACTTAAGGATGTTAACCTAATTCACTGGATGTTTGTGGTCAATGTCTTGTTGGAAAATAGTCTCAATGCTCTTGTGGATACTTTTCCTCTAGGATTTTTCTGTGCTTGGTTTTGTTTCCCCCTCAATCCTTATGAGTTTTCTAGTTCTTGCTGCAGAAAAGCATGATGCCGCTACTGTTTTCACTACAGCTTCAGGTTAGCTTGTTGTGTGCTGTGTCAGATGCATGCCTAGCCTCAGATGTGTTATGCTACATAAATACATAAATACCGAAGGAGTGGGTGATCTGGATCATTTAGGATTATATGTGCTTTCCGAATCGTAGCTAAAGTGGCATAGTCTGATAACTTAGTCTGTCTGATATTATTGAATACCAATAATCTTACAAGCCAAATGAGTTAGATTTAAAGGTTTGTTCGTATTAGCAGCTGTAAGCAAACAAATGGCACCATACATAAGAACTGGCTTAATAATACTTTGAAACAGCAGAAGAAGGAGACAAGGCTGAACAGACAAGTGCTGAAGGTTACGGAGAACTATAAGTCTATAAGTATGTTCTATGTTCTAAATATTAATGTTTAGAACTGTGCAAAGAATACAAAAACCATTAGAAACTCATAAGAGAGTTCAGCATCACACACACCATGAGATGGGTTAAAAAGAGAGATTAAAAAGAGCCAATTTCTCTCCAAAACGGTGCCAGTTTTTTGTGATAAAGAAATGAGAATCATAAACATGATAATTTATGTTACAATTTAAACATAAATGCACATTGTTCTAGAAGGGGGCATCATCTTTCACACAGCTATATTTACTTAAATTGTTATGCTGGTAATACAATTTGTAAGGAAATATTGCATTAAATATTTAAAAGAAAAAAGAAAAAAACACACACACACACACACTGCTCTATCAGCATCAAAAAGGGGCGTGTCCATAAGGGTGGCACGGGGTGGCAACTGCCACCCAAAAAATTAGCTTTGCCACCCCAAAGTAGAGTAATGGGTTCAGAGTGCAATGAGAGTGGAGTGAGGAGAGGAGCAACGTGATTTTGACTAAAGCGAGGAGAACGTACAGATCATGCACACACAGAAACAAAAACGTATTATTGTCAATGCTGAGTTATCAATAAAGTTGCTTAGAAACAGAAAAGTTATAACGAAAATGTATTTGTGTTTTTAATTAAAACCCACAGCTTCACTATTAGTAGAGAGATACACAGCTATATTTACTTAAATTGTTATGCTGGTAATACAATTTGTAAGGAAATATTGCATTAAATAGGGAAGTATTTCTGGGAAAACTAAAAAAAGAAAAAGAAAACACACACACACACACACACACACACTGCTCTATCAGCATCAAAAAGGGGCGTGTCCATAAGGGTGGCACGGGGTGGCAACTGCCACCCAAAAAATTAGCTTTGCCACCCCAAAGTAGAGTAATGGGTTCAGAGTGCAATGAGAGTGGAGTGAGGAGAGGAGCAACGTGATTTTGACTAAAGCGAGGAGAACGTACAGATCATGCACACACAGAAACAAAAACGTATTATTGTCAATGCTGAGTTATCAATAAAGTTGCTTAGAAACAGAAAAGTTATAACGAAAATGTATTTGTGTTTTTAATTAAAACCCACAGCTTCACTATTAGTAGAGAGACGTTGCACAGACGGGCAGAAGCTTCATAAGCAGTCGCGCTCCCACAAATGCCTTCAAATAAATGTAATCTTACTGTGCTTTTATCTGCACTCTAAAAAATGCTGGGTTAAATATAACCCAGTGCTGGGTTAAAAAGGGACAAACCCAGCTATTGGGTTGTGTGTGTCTGATTTAATGACTGATAAAATAACTGATGAAAATATACTGTTATTTTCATCCTTTCTAAAAAAAAATTGTGCTGCAAAAAGCAAAAATGACATTTAACTTTTTTATGCTGATAACCTAAACTTGGCAAATTGTTTAATGCACACCTACTTAAAGAAAAGAAAATAACACGCCACATTCATTTTTTTTTCTTATTAGATCTGCTAAGGGCTCTTACGTTCTTAAATTTAGCCTCAATCATTAAGTGAAAATCTTCTTTAATTAAATAAATAATCAAAAGTTTATTGGTTAAAAATAAACAAAGGAGAAAGAAGATTTTGTTTGTTTGTTTGTTTAACATTTGTTTAGCATTTTAAATGAGTTCACCCTTCAACATTGTCACAGACACAGTCATATCCTATACAAAATGAATAGAGGTTCTCTAGATGTTCTGGCGTGCAGAACAGAAAAAGGCAAAAGACAAATAAACAAACAAAAAAGCATTAAACTGAGGACAGCTCAACTAGTCACATTTCGCCCGAAAATCGCCATTTTGAATTCAGAATAGATCATTTGTGTGATGAATGCATGCAATGAGTTTTTGAAAACTCTTTATACTTCAGTACAAAACAGTGCTGAACTTTGACAAAAAGTGATTTTTTTAAATGCTATATTAGTGATTTTCTAATGTCTAAATATAAATTCAAAAGCAAAACATGAAAATAACTGTATTGGAAACGGCAAATGAACCAATGGGTGATCCTCTGCAGCCATCTACTGCACACGTGAGCTCCGCTTTACAGAAACTCGCTGATCTGATCACAGACACAGAACAACAACACCCGGACTCTGTTTTAATCATTCTCGGGGACTTTAATAAAGCCAATCTCTCCCGTGAACTGCCAAAATACAGACAGCACATCACATGTCCCACCAGAGACAGTAATATATTGGATCACTGTTACACCACAATAAAGAATGCATATCACTCTGGCCCACGAGCAGCTTTGGGGCTCTCTGATCACTGCTTGGTTCATCTTATACCGACCTACAGGCAGAAACTGAAATCAGCTAAACCTGTATTAAGGACTGTAAAAAGAAATTTCTCATTCTAATATCATGTCATTTTCGTTTTATGTTTGTTTTGAACCAGGCAGCAGAAATCTTCCACTTATTTGCACATTTTCCATGAATTATCTACATGAATTAAAAAAAAAGAAAAAAAAGATCTTTAAAGTTAAGTTTTACATTTACTGCTCCAATTTTGTGTAAATGATATGTACAAAAATATGCATATTTTTGAGGCAAATAAATAAAAAATACCATAAATCCCTCCAAAACAGCTTAACTCAAATGTGAGCAATATATGGCCATCAGGAGTTAAAGGGGATGTCACATCTTTGTCACTTTTTTCATCCCTGATTGACTTGCAGAAAGTTTTCTGTGATGGTGTTAGAGTACACGAAGGTGACAACACTGATCTTGCATACCCCTCAGCAAAAAAACAATTACATACCTGGTGGCAAACCTAGTGCCACCACTCATTCTGCTCTTACTACAGTTGCAGTCACACAGTAAACTTGCTCTCGAGTGTTCACAGACCAGCTTTGACCGCGGATGCTTGCGTATAGCGGTTCATAGAAACAGATGCTAATGAGTCATGTGTGTTTATATATCTACGATTTCAACACTTCCAACGATATTTTAAGAGGGGCTGTGAACTATAAGAGGAATCTCCAGTCTCTTGTGAATGGGTTCCAGAGAATAATGCAGATGCCTGTATGCACATGGAGAAGTGAAGCTTTACTGACTTTTATTTGTCAGAGCTCATAGGGTTAGGAACACCATGCATTGTACCTTGTTTCAGCACACTCCACTGCGCATGCTTGACCTAGAGGTCTTCACGGGTCCACTTGGTTCTGAAAACCTCTTTGACCTTTCTAGTTTGCGTATAGCGGTTCATAGAAACAGATGCTAATGAGTCATGTGTGTTTATATATCTACGATTTCAACGATTCCAACGATATTTTAAGAGGGGCTGTGAACTATAAGAGGAATCTCCAGTCTCTTGTGAATGGGTTCCAGAGAATAATGCAGATGCCTGTATGCACATGGAGAAGTGAAGCTTTACTGACTTTTATTTGTCAGAGCTCATAGGGTTAGGAACACCATGCATTGTACCTTGTTTCAGCACACTCCACTGCGCATGCTTGACCTAGAGGTATTCACGGGTCCACTTGGTTCTGAAAACCTGAGGTCCGACCCAAGACCAGAGCAGGTTCGGGTCCAAAATTTCTACGAGTGTCTCGGACACGGGTCGGGTTCGGTATTAGCGGCCTCGGGTCTCGGGTTATTTAAAATAAATGTGCTTTTTTTTCAAATGGACCCGATAAGACCTGAATTCTTTTAAACTATCCCGAATGTGTACTTGCACATTCGCATTAAGTGAGGAACGTACATAGAAAAGGAGCATACGTTTGTAACCTCGCCAACAGAAATTTATTTTATAGATATGAGATCCATCAGGAAAATTCACTCACTTCATTACGCTGCGTATTCATGCAAGGCTTTTCTTTTTTTGTGTGCAGAAGGCTTTCGCTGGAGATTAGGTTGCAGACAACACTAGCGTAGCCATGAATTATGCTATGATCATGAGTTATGCTTTAGATTAGCTATGAAAAGCTATCGATTAAATTTTTATCAAACTATCACATTTATTTTTCAAATACACTGGTCACAACTGAAAGCCGAACTCAGAAATAACTTGTATCCATCAGGCAGGCAATAATATAAAGTAATAATTAAATACATGTTAAATAAATTAAAGTAATGGAGAAGTGGCCAAATCAGTCAGCAAGACACCGGGATTTTCCTGACTGGCTGCATGGTTGCAGGCTGTGCACACGTCAATGCCGTTTACGTTCGGGTCCAGTCGGGTTAGAAAATAAATGCAGTCGGGTCAGGTCGGACTCGGGTCTAATTTCATCGGGTCTGTCTCGGGTCGGGTTTTTCTTTTTGAAAAAATAATTTATGCACGTCGGGTTCGGGCAAGAAGTAATTCAGGTCCCGAGAAGACCTCTAGCTTGACCCACGCATACAACAGAGACAGATCCCTTGCAAAGACCTCATCACCTCGACAACCATCGGCACAAGACCACGGGAACCAGACAAGACCTCGACAAACCAAGACAGCACCTGTGTTGCAGCCTGAAATTAAACCATATCATGCTGGTTTGGTCTGGTCAGAGGAGAACTGGCCCCCCGACTGAGCCTGGTTTCTCCCAAGGTTTTTTCTCCATTCTGTCACCGATGGAGTTTTGGTTCCTTGCCGCTGTCGCCTCTGGCTTGCTTAGTTGGGGACACTTAATTTCCAGTGATATCGTTGACTTGATTGCACAGATACTATTTAAACTGAAATGAGCTGGACAATGACATCACTGAATTCAATGATGAACTGTCTTTAACTGAAAAAT
>NW_015506282.1:287317-339047 GCF_001515645.1 Sinocyclocheilus grahami
CCGCACCAAAAAGGACATAGCATGGAAGGAGATAGCGGAGGAACTGCAGCTGCTAAGCTCCCTGTGCAAAACTGGCATCCCAAGTTGTCCTCTTTTCCCGAGCCATGAGCAGGTCCATATTGCCCTCTTCCGCCGGCGCCTCTTCTTTGTTCCAGCGCACATGAAAAGCACAACTGCCAAAGCACAATTCATCTTGATGTACCGGTATTTGTTTACCACTTGCGCATGCTGATGACGTTGCGTTAACGTGTGTAGCACGCCTATTGAATCGCAGCCTACGATTTAATAGGTGTCATCATCGTACAGTCTATATGCTTGTCGTAACCAAGTTTAAACGATCCATGTCGCTCATTGTAATAAAGTAATGATTTTATAGGATTGCTAAAATCATGCAGTGTATCCCGGCTTTAGAGCAAGAGCAAAATGGATGCCGCGTAGCTCTAGTGCCCAGTTTGCACCTAGAGCTCCTCTCAGTAATTCTGAATAATTGCAATATAAAATGGCCCGTGCAGAGCCGTGGAAAACATAGATCTGGTCGGAGCAAAATTGGGCATCTCGCTTTGACAGACCTAAAGGTCGATACTGTTTCTGTTTTACCCAGATTCTCTACAAACAGTTGCACCACCATTGCAATATTCAACCTAAAATAGAACATTGACTGTAGAAGAGGACTGGTTAATTTAGTATCTGCTAATGGATTGCATTTGTGAAAATAAGTTTGGACAGAATCGTTTGCATGTTCCTGGTTTTAAGCTTAGTCTGAACACTTCATTCAAGTTCAAATTCAAACAGCAGATGTTGTATTCAATTATTGGCAAACAGCAACACAGAATAGTTGTGTTGGTAAGAGAACTGCTGGTGACATGTTAGCACAAGAACAAAATCGCTGCCATTCATCTTCCCTGCTGAAAAATCCAGCATTGCTGGTCACCAGTATAAGGTATGCTGGGACCAGCTTGGAATGCTGGTGTGCTGGTGGATCTTTTGAGTGATCCCAGCTAAACCACAACAAATCTCATGTACACATTACATATCATGTTTCTTAGTGTGTGTTTATAATTAAATAAAGACCAATTATCCAATTAATTTTAATAAGTTATTGGGTTGCAGTTAGTGAAATAAAGCAGATTCAGTCTGTGGATGATGGACCATTAGAGATGATGACACTTGCAGTTAACAAGCATAATCACTGAAGATAAGAGGAACAACAAGAACAGAAAAAAAGAGAAGAGACAAGCAGACAGCACAAGTACAACTGACAGCCACACAGCCTTCGATGAAATAAACTGTAAATGAAATCAATGATATCTCACCAGAGCATGCTTAAACAACTCCAAAAACGTCATCACAATATTCAATTATTATAAACCATTTTGGCTTTATTTCTTTTGTATGGTCTGTTTGATGTCACCATTATAGTTATTTGGGCACTTTGCTCTTGACTTTGGGTGAATTAATTCTACTTTAGTGATTGTTGAAAGTGTATGCTATCACTATTATCTACAATATTTCATGCTCCTGACTGCAGTAACATATATCTTTTACTATGTACACATTTTGGATTCAGTGACTGACAGCTGGATTTTGACAACACGAGTTCTCAGATTAACATTAAAGGGGTCATATGATGCTACTAAAAAGAACATAATTTTGTGTATTTGGTGTAATGAAATGTGTTTATGCGGTTTAAAGTTAAAAAACACATTATTTTCCACATACTGTACATTATAGTTTCTCCTCGATGCCCTGCCTTTCTGAAACGCGTCGATTTTTACAAAGCTCATCGGTCTGAAAATGAGAGGTGTTTTCTGATTGGCCAGCAATCCAGTCCGTTGTGATTGGCCGAATTCCTCAAGCGTGTGACAGAAATGTTACGTCCCTTACCATATTGTGATGCCTGCGGCAATCATATGTGACGACCCCGGGCTGGACTCCGCTTCGTCCATGGTGAAAGCCGATCCGGCGATCGACAGCGCAAAGTTGAAGTATTTCCTCAGCGACCAGCACGAATCAGCTCCAGGCATGACGAAGCGATATCGTCCTCTTTTGGAAGGCCAAACAAAGTAGTTTCGCTTTCACAACGAAGCACACAGCGCCTTCACGACATGGCGGCGGCGGCAACAATACTACAGCGAGAATAAAAGTTACGCCTTCTTTCTTTGCGTGAACATTTGGGTGGCGTTATGCAAATCTTCCCAGATATCGTGTTAGAACTAGCCGTTTTAGGTAGGTGTGGCTGACTCTTAACTTTTATGAAAAAATATCTCTTTGGATTAGAGACTTTAGTCTTTGCAACTTTACAGATCTTCTTTATGCACCAAGAGTTTGTAACTCTGAAAAATTGAAATCGCATCATATGACCCCTTTAGAGTCTTTAAAAACAACAATTTTCATTATCAAGAGCTCTTTATTAGCAATAGCACTTCTAATAACCCCCCTGTTATTGAACAAACTGTTTATGATTATGCTGTTATTTGGGATTTTTCTCAGAATGATTTAGTTTTGCAGCTCTTTTAAACTGATCATTAATCTGTTAGAAATATGCCAGTAAAAACAATGCTTGTCCCCAAACTGTTATGATATGTAGACAGCGAAAGGGGTGTTTATTGAAATGAGTGTTTATTGATGGCACTGAGCAAACAAGTAGGGAGCACATGAGTTTTATGGACAAATAACAGTTCTTGAGACTTAGAGAGTTGAATAATGTAAAGTCCTTTCCTTAAAGATGCAGAGAATCGTGGATGGCTTGAACGGAGCAGATAGATGGAGCACATACACCTCACAAACAGGTAAGTATAGGGTACACACACACTGTAACGGGACGACTGAGACGAGAAACGTGCGGATCCAAAGCTTTATTCCAAAACATAGTCAAAACAGGCAAGGGTCGGACAATGGCAAACAGGTATTTAGAGGACAAGACAGAAGAGTAATCCGATAAACAGGCATAGGTCGATCAACGGTGAACATAATCCAAAGGTTGAGGCAAGCGAGTAATCCATAGACAGATAATAAATCCAAGCGAGGTGCGAACAGAATCCAGACGACAAGATGAGAGAGAAATCCAAGACAGGCAGGTAATCGGGAAACAGGCAATCACGTGACTAGACTTAGATTAGAACTAGAAACTCAAACTAGGACCGGGAACAGGCTCCGTAAAGTAGCTACGCTAAACAGCATAAATGCTAAACAATACTCTGCGATTTGAAAGAGGAAAACCATGGCTTATAAAGTGTTTTAGATTGGTTACAGCTGTGTCTGTCATTAATGCAATAGATGCTGGGAAATGTAGTTTGTGGTGACATGTGGAAGTCTGTGTAGTATGACAGTCAATATAATGGAAGTGTGATCTCTGGTGGCAAGCGGATGGAAGTCCATGGGCAGGATTCGTGACACACACATAGGAGACTTGGAGGTACGAGTCTCCCCCCAATCTGCCCCCCCCTCGAAGGAGCAGCTTCCAGACACTCTAGAAATAACACAGTCCAGGAGGGTGGTGGAGGGCCAGGTCCATGTATTAGATGACCTGGGCTGCGCTCCAGTCCATTTTTTTATGTCCTTCACTCGCCAACTTCCATCTGTCTTGTTTACTCGGATGAATGCCAAATCTGACCTCAGAAGACTTCAGAGGGTAGTCCGGACTGCTGAGCGAATCATTGGTACAACCCTCCCTTCTCTCCAAGAACTGTATTCGTCCAGAGTGAGCAAAAGGGCTGGCAGAATCACTCTGGACCCCTCACATCCAGCTCACTCCCTCTTTGAACTGTTGCCATCTGGTCGACGCTCCAGAGCTCTGAGCACCAGAACGACCAGACACAGGAACAGTTTTTTCCCTCAGGCCATCCATCTCATGAACACTTGACAATAACTGTGGAACACACACTATTTATTCACTCATACACTTATTTATCTAACACTCATACTCAGTCTACATTTCAATTTGCACATAATATACCTGTACATACAACTGTCTATTGTTATATACCTGTACATACAATTGTCGATTTGTATATTTTTATTCCTTAGTTACTTGTTCTATTTTTCTATTTTTTATTATCTGTGTTTTTGTTCTGTCACTGTCATTCTGTTACACTGTGGAGCTTCTGTCATGAAAACAAATTCCTCGTATGTGTAAACATACCTGGCAATAAAAAAAAACTCATTCTAATTTCTCATTCTAATATCATGTCATTTTCGTTTTATGTTTGTTTTGAACCAGGCAGCAGAAATCTTCCACTTATTTGCACATTTTCCATGAATTATCTACATGAATTAAAAAAAAAGAAAAAAAAGATCTTTAAAGTTAAGTTTTACATTTACTGTTCCAATTTTGTGTAAATGATATGTACAAAAATATGCATATTTTTGAGGCAAATAAATAAAAAATACCATAAATCCCTCCAAAACAGCTTAACTCAAATGTGAGCAATATATGGCCATCAGGAGTTAAAGGGGATGTCACATCTTTGTCACTTTTTTCATCCCTGATTGACTTGCAGAAAGTTTTCTGTGATGGTGTTAGAGTACACGAAGGTGACAACACTGATCTTGCATACCCCTCAGCAAAAAAACAATTACATACCTGGTGGCAAACCTAGTGCCACCACTCATTCTGCTCTTACTACAGTTGCAGTCACACAGTAAACTTGCTCTCGAGTGTTCACAGACCAGCTTTGACCTTTCTAGTTTGGCGGATGCTTGCGTATAGCGGTTCATAGAAACAGATGCTAATGAGTCATGTGTGTTTATATATCTACGATTTCAACACTTCCAACGATATTTTAAGAGGGGCTGTGAACTATAAGAGGAATCTCCAGTCTCTTGTGAATGGGTTCCAGAGAATAATGCAGATGCCTGTATGCACATGGAGAAGTGAAGCTTTACTGACTTTTATTTGTCAGAGCTCATAGGGTTAGGAACACCATGCATTGTACCTTGTTTCAGCACACTCCACTGCGCATGCTTGACCTAGAGGTATTCACGGGTCCACTTGGTTCTGAAAACCTGAGGTCCGACCCAAGACCAGAGCAGGTTCGGGTCCAAAATTTCTACGAGTGTCTCGGACACGGGTCGGGTTCGGTATTAGCGGCCTCGGGTCTCGGGTTATTTAAAATAAATGTGCTTTTTTTTCAAATGGACCCGATAAGACCTGAATTCTTTTAAACTATCCCGAATGTGTACTTGCACATTCGCATTAAGTGAGGAACGTACATAGAAAAGGAGCATACGTTTGTAACCTCGCCAACAGAAATTTATTTTATAGATATGAGATCCATCAGGAAAATTCACTCACTTCATTACGCTGCGTATTCATGCAAGGCTTTTCTTTTTTTGTGTGCAGAAAGCTTTCGCTGGAGATTAGGTTGCAGACAACACTAGCGTAGCCATGAATTATGCTATGATCATGAGTTATGCTTTAGATTAGCTATGAAAAGCTATCGATTAAATTTTTATCAAACTATCACATTTATTTTTCAAATACACTGGTCACAACTGAAAGCCGAACTCAGAAATAACTTGTATCCATCAGGCAGGCAATAATATAAAGTAATAATTAAATACATGTTAAATAAATTAAAGTAATGGAGAAGTGGCCAAATCAGTCAGCAAGACACCGGGATTTTCCTGACTGGCTGCATGGTTGCAGGCTGTGCACACGTCAATGCCGTTTACGTTCGGGTCCAGTCGGGTTAGAAAATAAATGCAGTCGGGTCAGGTCGGACTCGGGTCTAATTTCATCGGGTCTGTCTCGGGTCGGGTTTTTCTTTTTGAAAAAATAATTTATGCACGTCGGGTTCGGGCAAGAAGTAATTCAGGTCCCGAGAAGACCTCTAGCTTGACCCACGCATACAACAGAGACAGTCAGGCAGGCAATAATATAAAGTAATAATTAAATACATGTTAAATAAATTAAAGTAATGGAGAAGTGGCCAAATCAGTCAGCAAGACACCGGGATTTTCCTGACTGGCTGCATGGTTGCAGGCTGTGCACACGTCAATGCCGTTTACGTTCGGGTCCAGTCGGGTTAGAAAATAAATGCAGTCGGGTCAGGTCGGACTCGGGTCTAATTTCATCGGGTCTGTCTCGGGTCGGGTTTTTCTTTTTGAAAAAATAATTTATGCACGTCGGGTTCGGGCAAGAAGTAATTCAGGTCCCGAGAAGACCTCTAGCTTGACCCACGCATACAACAGAGACAGATCCCTTGCAAAGACCTCATCACCTCGACAACCATCGGCACAAGACCACGGGAACCAGACAAGACCTCGACAAACCAAGACAGCACCTGTGTTGCAGCCTGAAATTAAACCATATCATGCTGGTTTGGTCTGGTCAGAGGAGAACTGGCCCCCCGACTGAGCCTGGTTTCTCCCAAGGTTTTTTCTCCATTCTGTCACCGATGGAGTTTTGGTTCCTTGCCGCTGTCGCCTCTGGCTTGCTTAGTTGGGGACACTTCATTTCCAGCAATATCGTTGACTTGATTGCACAGATACTATTTAAACTGAACTGAGCTGGATGATGACATCACTGAATTCTATGATAAACTGCCTTTAACTGAAAAATTTATGTTTACTATTGTCACTTTGCATTATTGACACACTATTTTCCTAATTAATGCTGTACAGTTACTTTGACACAATCTGTATTGTTAAAAGCGCTATATAAATAAAGGTGACTTGACTTGACTGGAGAGGTGCCCTACACTGAGGAACAGGCTTTTTCCGAGACCTACAAGCTTCACATGACTCACAATACTGTTCAATGGCAATTCTCATTCCTGGCCAAAAGCACAAACTCTGAGCTTTTTTGAGTGTGCATCCGCACTGTAGTGTCCAGCACAGGGATCAAGTAAAGTAAAATCGTCGTAGAAGAAACTACAGGGATTTGAGACATGGCATCCGCATTAGAATGTCTCTTGCAATCTTTGTGAACAATCACCCAATCGTACAGATCAAGCTCCATAGCACACTAACCTGTACGTCCTGTGGGATCAACATCAAAGTTCAATTTCCTCAGCCCAATAAAAGGTTTGTGATCTGTGACAATTGTAAAAGGGCAGTAGTGACTAAAATGCCTAAATGACCAAACTATTTACCACAGTTCTTTGTCATAGGTGGACTATTTTCATTTGGTAGAAGTAAGTATGTGACTAGCATATGCAACAACCCGCTCTTTGCCATTTAGAATTTGAGACAGGACAGCACCAATAGCTGTGCCAATAGATGCATCTTTACTCAGTGTAAATGGCTGGTCAAAGTTAGGGAATGCCATGGATCAGACCGTCTTTCAGTTACTGAAAGGCTGCTGAACACTCATCGGTCCATTAAAAATGGACATCTTTGTGGGTTAATCTGTTTAAGGGTTAAGCTTTAAAGGCATAGCCTCATACAAATTGCTCAAACTACACAAGCCCAAAAATGCTCATACCTCAATAGCAGATTTAGGAGTCGGCCAATCTTTTACTTTTTGACTCAGCAGTGAAACACCTGAATGTTTCTCTGTTCTTTGCATTACCTTTATAAGTGGGAAAAACTATAAGTGGGAAAAACCAAATTACTAATTTCTGCCACAAAAATGTGGAGAGCCTCGCCAAGCAGGCGTGTGCATACTTTAACGTAACTTTGAAATTTGGATAGATAAACTTGTTTGCCAAAAACCTCTTTCATTTTGTCTTTCACTTGGTTATAGTCCTTCTTGATGTCACTCAGCAAACTGTCCCAGTAGCTACAAGCAGTACCACTCAGGCAAGTTGGCAAAAATGTAGCTAATCTGGCGTTATTAAAATCCATGTTATCTTCCACAGTCACTTCAAATTGTCTGTACCAGTAGAGAAAATCTTCTTTCCCATCCCCAAAAAAGATGGGTGGAAAATGTCCATTAAAGTGATGCACGGCAAGTGAACTACTCGTGCCAGAGAAATCGCATGCTGACTCCGCTTCACTCATGTTACAAAACAGTTCAGTTCTAGCTCTGTATATCTCACAATAAAAAAAATATCCCGAAAAGTTCAATAAATCAAACTAGGATTATCATTCTAGTCATCTGTTTTAAAAGCATGCTCAATATATCTCTGTAATCTGATGCTGCTGTGAAATACTCATGAACAAATTTGTCCACGGTTGAAACACAAACAAAGTTGACGTCCTGGATAACAGAAGGCTGAAATCTTGAGCCCGATATCGGTGTCCATCGCTGTGATGCCAAATCCATCGCATTTAATACCCGTTGAAGAGAAAGTTCACTTATGCGCCATTTGTGTCATCCAAACCCACTGCCACCAGAAATGTAAGAGGGGCTTTGAACCATAATAGGAATCTCCAGTCTCTTGTGAATGGGTTCCTGAGAATAATGCAGGCATACACAGAGACATGAAGCTTTACTGACTTTTAGAGCAGTGAAACACCTGAATGTTTCTCTGTTCTTTGCATTACCTTTATAAGTGGGAAAAACTTCATCCACCAAATTACTAATTTCTGCCACAAAAATGTGGAGAGCCTCGCCAAGCAGGCGTGTGCATACTTTAACGTAACTTTGAAATTTGGATAGATAAACTTGTTTGCCAAAAACCTCTTTCATTTTGTCTTTCACTTGGTTATAGTCCTTCTTGATGTCACTCAGCAAACTGTCCCAGTAGCTACAAGCAGTACCACCCAGGCAAGTTGGCAAAAATGTAGCTAATCTGGCGTTATTAAAATCCACGTTATCTTCCACAGTCACTTCAAATTGTCTGTACCAGTAGAGAAAATCTTCTTTCCCATCCCCCAAAAAGATGGGTGGAAAATGTCCATTAAAGTGCTGCACGGCAAGTGAACTACTCGTGCCAGAGAAATCGCATGCTGACTCCACTTCACTCATGTTACAAAACAGTTCAGTTCTAGCTCTGTATATCTCACAATAAAAAAAATATCCCGAAAAGTTCAATAAATCAAACTAGGATTATCATTCTAGTCATCTGTTTTAAAAGCACGCTCAATATATCTCTGTAATCTGATGCTGCTGTGAAATACTCATGAACAAATTTGTCCACGGTTGAAACACAAACAAAGTTGACGTCCTGGATAACAGAAGGCTGAAATCTTGAGCCCGATATCGGTGTCCATCGCTGTGATGCCAAATCCATCGCATTTAGTACCCGCTGAAGAGAAAGTTCACTTATGCGCCATTTGTGTCATCCAAACCCACTGCCACCAGAAATGTAAGAGGGGCTTTGAACCATAATAGGAATCTCCAGTCTCTTGTGAATGGGTTCCTGAGAATAATGCAGGCATACACAGAGACATGAAGCTTTACTGACTTTTATTTGTCAGAGCTCATATGGTTAGGAACATCATGCATTGCAGCTTGTTTCACACACTCCACTTCGCACGCTTGACCTGCGCATACAAAACATACATTAGCACACCAATTCCCTCTGAACAATAACCTTATCATAATAGCTGTAGTGCGAACTCCACTATTCTTATAGAATTAGAACAGTTATTAAAGTTATAGCTATTGTCCTTGTCTCCTATCTGTGAGCATGCGCCTTTTTGTGGTGCCATGCCTCGAGTAGCGTCTACTCTTTACCTAACACAGAGAGCAGACAAGATGACAGAAACAGTGTGATCGACTAAAATGTGATCGACTAAAAATGAGTCATTCATTTTTATGCTAGTAAACATGGATTTAAACACAATGGTCATTATACTGCATAACCAAAACTTATTGAGGTCATGCCTTTATATTGTGCAATAACGAGTAATTATCGTGAAAGGCCTACAGGATATTTTCAATGGTTGCAGTACTATGTAGAACTAAACCTTAAAGAGAATATGTTCAGTTTGAAACTGGATTGCACCCCTGGTGTTTTGGAAGGAATCTAGTCCTGATAGACACCCGTCTTAGTCACCAGAAGGTTTTAATCAGTTACAGATTCTCATTAAATATGACAGGACAGATAGGACAGAGGATTTTCATTTGTGACAGTTTACTATTTAGCAGCCCTAAATATTACCTATAACCTGAGCAGTACTCCATAAGTACATTTCAGATTTGGGTGTTTGTAGGATAGATGAATTGCATCAGGAGTGCTCCTGCTCCTGGGTGGCAGTCTGTGGTTCTTCAGCAGCTGTTTGCTCCCTGATAAAGGTACTTTCCCTCTGGAAGACTTTCTAAATGGTTTGATTGTCAAAGGCGGGGTACTTTAGCACCCTTAAGGACTGTAGTCTGGTTGCTTCACAAAAAAAAAAACTTTAAGAGGTCTAACTTTCAGTGGCTACATAACCCTAATCCAAAGTCTGTATTGCTTGTTTGAACATCTTAACCAAAGAAGCCTTAATAATGTAAGGAGCACTAGTAGGGATTTTCCCTGATATTCTTGACTCCATTAATGATACAGGTTTTGTCTTGCATTGGTGATAATGCTCGTTTGGGGCAGCCTCCTAATCTCATCTCCAACCCACCCAAAAACATTCGATACGTCAGATTATATTGTACATTATTATGCACAGTATACATGATTTTTAACAATTTTTTTATTGTTGGTCACTAGTCATTTAGCAGGCAAAGACCTCCTGGTTTTAAGTGTATTTTATTTTGGTAATATTCAAAGCCTCTACCTGGGACTGAGTATTGAACCTCTACATACATGTAGGCTACCAGACTCTTTCTAGCTTGAGCATTGCTAGTAGCCTGGACAATAAAGACAACTGGCATTTCTGTTTAATACTTTTCTTCAGAACAGGTTTCTTATACTCAGAATTCATTATTTTATTTGCGATTTTGTACACGTTTACCTGTATGTCATGTTGCTTTTCATCTACAGGTTAAATCCACAATCTCTTGGAGAAGTTCAGTGCTGGAAACACAAACAGCCATAATGAACAATGAGCAGTATCCTTCTTTACCGCTCAAAGAAAAGCAAATGAACATCATCAGCATCAAAGCCATAGAAGACATTGGGCATGATCTTCAAGATTCTATTGTAAGTTTATGTTTTACCCAAGTTGTTGACTGTTTTACTAAAATGTTCAGATTGATGGCAGTATGCAAGACAACACACTGTGGCACTTGCTTCTCTGAAAAAGATAAAAAGTCACTCTGAAAAGAGATGGCATTATATGGATCTTATATACAGTACCATATAAGAAACCCAGAGGTAAAAACAACATACCTAAGTGTGCTTACACTCATAACGTAATGATCAGAATTCCAAATGTACTCTTTACACGGACTAAGCTGACTTCTTACCAAAAGCGAAGTGTGAGAGTGAGGGGCTCGAGCGAGGGCATCAAACGAGGGCATCTTGGAGGCTTTGATGTATGGCTTTATAGTTGAGTCTAATATTAGCTCCTGGCTCCTCTCACTCCTCTCAAGTAACATCAGGGATCAGTTTGTGACTTGAGGCTTACTTCATTCTGAAAGACAGAAAGAACAGACAGACAGAAAACAGTTCAAGATTAAGAGAGAGTGAGAACAGGTTGGAGGCAGGTTTCTTACTGTGACTGGGAGATGGATTTACCCGAGAATGAAAGTGGTGGGTCTCAACCTTCAACTGCCCAACAAACACACTTCTTAAGGGATGTGATCTTTCATGGAAAACTGCAAGTGAGTGTGGCATGTATCAATGAATATTTATGAAGTTTTAAGACTTTAATACCATATATTTAGCAGTGTATGTGCAATATCTGCTATTAATGATGACTATTATTTATTGACAATTTGATAAATGTACATAAGTTACATATATATCAGTAATTAAAGTACATTAGCACATGCTAGATCTGTATGTAATGCTTTTTGCTCCTAAAATATGAGCACATGTCCCCATAAGATGAAGGGGCATGCCAGAGGAAATGTTATACCCCATAACACATTCGGCAGTTGCTGGATCAGTTGCAGTCGTTCTACAAAAACAGCTGACCTAAATGAATAAGGACTTCCAAAAAATATTTTCTAAGATTACTGTTGCATAGTTTGTTTGTGCTGAAGTCTAGACAGCATTTTATAGGGAACACATCACATACAGTTATCTCAACAGTGCATCATTATGTACACATATGTACGCCACAGAAATATGCTTACTGTACCTACACTTGCATAATGTCAGTAATATTGTCGATATTAAATGTAACTGTCATTTTACGCACAATTGTTTTGGTCTGTTCTGTTGATTATACGAGTTGGTTAGATTGTGGTTTGCATAGATGTAATAAGAACCCATAGCTGTTGCCATAGTTCACACTCTCAAGTTCAAGGTTACTCATGTTGAGCATTATTTAACGGTGTATTAGCAGCTGTATGTCAAACATCACACAGATCCGTCACCCGTAAGACTGCAGTGTTATGGGATATCTCAGGCCCATAGATGCAAAACATTTGCAAAACATAACATATCTCCAGCAGTTTGTCTCTCCAAAACAAAAATAGTGTGGCAGTACTGCCAAACATGGACATTTCATGTTGTCCTGTTGGAGAAATAATTATACCTTGCTACAACAGGGTTTCATAAAAGTTTATATTAAACTACACAAAGATGAATGAATATGCGCCTAAGTTAGTTGTTAATCGGAAGTTACCCAGTTCTCTTGAACCTCACATTGCAATGAGCTCTCGGTTAGTTTCTTATCACACGCTCACTCTGTTTTATGTTTTGTGTAAAATATATTAGTAGTTAATTACTTGTTAGACACATCAGATTTAATACAGACTGCTGAGTGTCTTTTAAAGGCAATTACCATTGGTTATTGTGTAAATTTTTAATAACCAAATGCAATGTCACTTATGCTCATGTTTTATCCTCCCCTCTCCTGTCAGCTCCTGAAGTCTCTCGCTCCCGAGGAGAACACAAAATGCCAGCAGGGTCTGTATTTCCAGGACGGCAAGAGGCGGGTGGACTACGTCCTCACTTACCACATCAAAAAGACAAGCAGCTCCCGACGCCACACATCACGTCTCAGAGACAACGCCTTCACCCGCACCCTGCGGCGGGGTCGAGAGCCGCCTCCACCTGCAGCCAAAGATGACGCTGAAGTGGGCTCGCCTCACCACAGCATGGACCACCACGATGATGACAAATGTTTAAGGCGTGAGGAGTTCGAGAGTAACCTGATGGAGATGGGCCTGGAGCTGGAGCGAGATGAGGAGGTACGTGTGTTTTTCATCATGATGGATGGATGGATGGAGCCTGCATTCCTGCTCCACAAGGCTTTTGTTTGCTGGAGGTTTGTTTTGTCTTTTGGCTGAGCTCAGCTGTTTTACTTCAACACTCACCATGAAGGGCCACAAAAGACACATTGTCGTGTCACACTGCACTGGTTATGACATGAGATGCTCAGAGCTCAAAACTCCTATTTGGAACTGTCACATTGAGAGACTTCACTTACGGTCGCTTGTTCATGGTTTTTGCTGTTTCATATTCTAAATGGATAGATGTGGTCCTGAGTGCTGATTGGTCGCTATAGTATTCCAGCCATGGTAAAATATTACTCAATATAAGCCTCCTGGCACAAGCAAATGTGCTGTTGCACTGAATATCATCACGGCTGTGATTGAGCCACAGACACAAGAATGCAGGTGATCAATGATATCCAGTACTACAGAATGATTGTTGATGACTGTCATTTTTTATACAGCAGTTCTGTAAACAAGTCATTGACTACAAGTCATTGGCTTCCATGGCTGCAGTACACTGTATTTTCCACCAATTGGCAACCTGTGGTGTCGAAATGCTATTGGGTAAATTGGCTATAGGCGGAGTCAAACAGACCAAAACAAAAACAGACATTCCAACACAGAACACACATTTCAAAATAGAATAACTGGCTGTAGCGTTGTTTGTCAGAGAAACATATTTATGCACTTGGTATGTTTTCTAAATATCTGCAAACATATATGCATTTTTATGCTTTAGTACAGTCAAAAAAAATTGTAATACAGATACAAATACTACAGCACCTTTACAGTGATCCATTGTTGAAATGTGCACTTGTAGTGTACTTAAAATCTTAAAAGTATATTTAAAAAAGCTGTACTTGCATATATTAAAGGAATAGTTCACCCAAAATTAAAAATTTGCTGAAAATGTACTCCACGGTTTAAAATTAAAACGTTAGTTAATGGACTGGAGTCGTGTGGATTATTGTGATGTTTGGACTTTCATTCTGACGGCACCCATTCACTGCAGAGGATCCATTGATGAGCAAGTGATGGAATGCTACATTTCTCCAAATCTGTTCCCATGAAGAAACAAACTCATCTATACTGTATGTTGGATTTTCAGCAGATGTTCATTTTGGGGCAAATATTCTTTAAATGAAATAAAAGACCAATTAAGTGTACTTAATGAGAAAATATGTTTCATGTTTCCCAACACATTTAAGTACTTTATTGTAATGTCAAATTAAAAAGCTTTACTGAAATACACATTAAACCATTATTTTTCAATTATGTTCTGCTGTGCTTCCAAGAAGTACTTATTTTGATGTACTGATTAACTTACTAAAGCTCACATAAAGTACTTGATTATAATTGTAGAAAACTGTAGTGTGTTATTTGATATTACACATAAAGTTATAATGTGTTTAAATGTACTAAATTGGAACTTTATTAAGAATGTTTATTTACAAATATATTTATTATGTTATACATGTTTCAATAGAAATTACGTTTATGTATATTTTAGTTTACTATTAATTCTTCTCAATACATTTGGAAGTACACTTTAAAAAGCCCTCTAAAGTTCAGCTAATTGCATTTAATATAAATTAAACTAGAATAAATTTACTTGCAATTAACATGCAACTATGTGTCCAAATAATTACATTCATTTTAATACTTCAGTATGTACTTGTATACTGTTTCCGCACTCTTTTTAGAAGTATGCTAAAGTGTAAGGGATAGTTCACCCAAAAATGAAAATTCTGTCATCATTTACGCCCCCTTTTGTCATTTCATGTAAATCTTCAAATTCCATTAAATACACATTATTTTGATTAATACGCTTAACTAATTAAATAAATGCTGATCAAGCTAGACGAATAGGGATTACAATTGTAGTATTTGACCTTTGTCAGCATCTATCCAACAATAAACATAACCAATCAGTGTAAACTTTTTTCCCAATCAGTTTGGGATCCAAACTGTAAGCAAAAACCCAGATAGTAAGATCAGATTTCCAGATATCGGACCACCACTTCAGGCTCACCATCTGACCATCATATATTAAACTTGCCTGATCATTGAACTGATTAAATCTTATTTAACACAGCCTAATTCAATTTGGTTTCATATACCAAAGGCTATATTTAAAAGTTTTGTTGAGCCATTATTTTGATTAATACGCTTAACTAATTAAATAAATGCTGATCAAGCTAGACGAATAGGGATTACAATTGTAGTATTTGACCTTTGTCAGCATCTATCCAACAATAAACATAACCAATCAGTCTAAACTTTTTTCCCAATCAGTTTGGGATCCAAACTGTAAGCAAAAACCCAGATAGTAAGATCAGATTTCCAGATATCGGACCACCACTTCAGGCTCACCATCTGACCATCATATATTAAACTTGCCTGATCATTGAACTGATTAAATCTTATTTACCACAGCCTAATTCAATTTGGTTTCATATACCAAAGGCTATATTTAAAAGTTTTGTTGAGCTTGAAAAGAGTCTGCACATTCAAACAACTGTTAGCTTGACATTGAAAATGGTCAACATGTGACCGAAACGTTTGCCTTGTTTTATTCAGTAAATTGCATATATTGTTCTCATCTCGCTTGTGATGCTTTAATGTTTGAATGTGCGGACTCTTTTCAAGCTCTTCATCTTTGGGGAACCTTTTTTGGTCTACGCACTTCAGTTGGATTTTTTTGAAGGCGCGGTGAGTCTCTGGCTGCTTCTCTGTTAGAATTTTTGTTGAAATGCTACTGAGATTTCTAAATTGCCTGTTAAGCTTTCAAATTTCCACAAACAGATATTGCAATACTGGAAAATGATATTTACCCACAACTTTACACCACATGAAGCCACCTTGTGGAATAATAGAATTATTACAATAAATAAGTGGACGCTATTTAAACAAGAATGATTCGAGAAAAAAGTTCTTTATGTTGTCGATTTGATATATGAAGATGATCAGTTAATTCAGTATAATGCATTCATGGAGAAATGTGTGATAAAATGTTCCTTTAGAGAATATAATACTGTGTGTAGAGCCATCCCTCTTGCACTAAAACAATTACAAAATACTCTAACATATTCTGATTTAAGACAGAACTATTTAGATCAGGGTAAGAATCACTATTCCCTAAATAATTAAAATGTGGAGAACAAAGATATCTCCATAACGAATTTCTCATATTTGTCATAAAATCATTATATTCTATGTGTTTAGTGTTTAATGAATTTGCAGACAATGTATTTATCTGTAACTCTCATATAACTGTATTTCCACTGTCTAAGAGCAGAGTGCTATTGAATGTGTATAGCTGATATGAAGTGGGTCAGAACTAAAATCAGAACTGAAAACAAATTCTGGATGAAAAAAACCCCCCAATAAATGTCCAAACAGCGATTCTATCACAGCATTTATTGTGTTTTATCTTGTGCATCATTTACATTTAGCATTTGATGTTGATTTGAAAGGAAACTTTATAATTGTTACTTATTATTGGCATCATTGTACATATTGAGAATTCATTGCACTGATTTTAAATTCAGTTAAGGTATCTGACATAATATGACATGACATAGATTTTTTTTATATGCAGTGTCTTAAGAGCCATATAGGCTATAATATGTTGTTTTTAGATAAATCGCTCAGAGGGGTTTGACCAGTTAGACAGACAGACTACTTAGGTTTATTTATTTGTACAAATCATCCAAGCAACCCAATCCCAGCTATTTCTAATATACATTTGATTAATATTGCTAAATATTATTGAATTGTAATGAAATTAAAGATCCCAGTTTTGAAAATAATTTAAGATTCCAGTTGTGAATATAATTTAAAAATTCAATTAAATTATTGAAAATAATTTAATTGATGTTCAACAAATAAATTCATTTCTAGCTCAAGAGCACAGAGAGATTTGCAAGTGCTCAGGACACAGTTTGAGCGCGCACACGCGCACGCTTTAAAGGTGGGGTAAGTGATTTGTGGTAGCCAATGTTGATATTTCAAATCACCAAAACAAACACGCCCCTACCCCAAAAGGGTCTCGCCCCTATTTTGATAGCTCTGCCCCACACATACGTACACAACCCAGGCAACAATTAGTTCTGTGAAACAAAGCAAAACAATGTTACACCGTGTCTACACCGGACGCGAGCGGCGCGACAAATTACTTTAGAACTCTTTATGACGTATTGACACAAATTTCAAATGATTTTCAACAGTATCTGAAAGCGCGCATCCGGTTTAGTGCGAGAGCAAAGGAAATCCACGTGCGAGCAGAAAGATTCGCACTCGCGCATCATATTAATGTACTTTCGCTCTACAACAGTGCGCTCTCGACATTTGTCAGTAAAATAACGCCATAATTTTCCCTTATGAAAACTTTGTCTTTTCAAAACTGCGGGGGTCACCACCCCCCGTCCCCTGTGTTAACGGCACGCCTGGCTGTGACAACATCGCACAACTGCTGCATTTAAAGTCATCACCCTCACAAACATTAGTTATGTGTTTTCTTCTCTGGCTTTCAGACTGTGATAAATGTGGTGTATTTGCATATGTGTTTAATAAATAAGATTTACTTGTGTGCACCTGTTCTTCTCGGTGAATATTTTTAATTTTATGAACATGTATGAAGACATATAAAACCATGTATAGTTCTGGTCATGTGATTATGTCATTAAATGCCTTGTAGAATTTCATGAATTTCATAATTAGCAAAAGTAATGACGATCACAGCTGTTGAGCTGTTTGTTTTTGGCTGTGAGACTCACCCTGAAATGAGATCCCCTGTCCTGGAGTCTATGTAAGGCCTATGCGTCAGGTCACACGTGGTCTGGTGCGTAGTGTGAGGTGACCCTTGTGTGTAGGTGACCCAGCCTGGCTTGGGTCATTTCCTGATTCCATTACTCCTGCTTCTCCTTTTCACTTCTTGACATTTCTTCACTGCAGTGTCATCTACAGTGTTGGGGAAAGTTACTTTTAAAAGTAATGCATTACAATATTGCGTTACTCCATAAAAAAGTAACTAATTACGTTACTTAGTTACTTTTTATGGAAAGTAATGCGTTATGTTACTTTTGCGTTACTTTTTAAATCTGGACAGGGCTTGCTTGTTTGTTTTTTAAATAAAAAAGTTATATTTTTGGCAAATATAAAAGCCTTTTCACACCAAAAGTGAAATGAATAAGCCTCAGGCTGAAGGGAAAGTAAATTTACGTCCGTACAATAGAGTGCAGAAGAAGACATTTCAACACACGTCAGCAATAAAAAAGACACACAAATGTTTGTTTATTAGTATGGTTGAACTGGATCATCGATGGTCAGAAGAAAAGACATTGGTTAATAGAATGGGATTAAATACATAAAGGATATTTGTGTTGTTTAACATTTAATTATTGCAGGTTTGCGTCATATTCTGAGTTGCATTATTTTTATTCATTTTGAGGAATACTGAATATGTGTTTTTTTTGTGTGAGATGAATTTATGCATATTCTTATTTATTTTGAACTACAGTAACATTTTTGATTTCTGTCACCATGGCAACACCAGAGCTGTCAATCAATACATTGAGATGAATTAATGCATATTCATGTCTATTTTAGAACTACAGTAACATCTTCTGATTTCTCTCAACATGGGGACAGGAGAGCTGTCAATCAATAATTTGGAAAAAAAGTAACTTGCGTTACTTATTTGAAAAAGTAACTCAGATATTCTCTTGTAAATTAAAAAGTAATGCATTACTTTACTAGTTACTTGAAAAAAGTAATCTGATTACGTAACTCGCATTACTTGTAATGCGTTACCCCCAACACTGGTCATCTAAATATATGTAAAGGCTGGAACCCTATTGTGTTTCTACTGATTTTCTTATTCTTCTTAATTAGTTATCTACCGTAAATATAGAGACCCCAAACTCGGCAGGATGGTCCCAAGCGTGCAGAGCTACTCAGGCACATAGGTGCAAATCCGTGTGACATTCATTGGTCATGCTATTTGCGTTTTTGGTCTATAACTGTGAAACCATTAGGGCTAGCATTAAAATTAGGCTCTACATTAATATTTTTTCATTTTAATTTTAATTAATGTTCTTCAAGTAAATAGAGAAGACACCATAACACAGGGGTGTCCAATCCTGCTCTCTGGGAGGTTAACGTCCTGCAGATTTTAGCTAGAACCAGCACTAACACACTTGCCTGGAAGTTTCTAATGAGTCAGAAGACCTTGATTAGCTGGTTCCCATTCAGTCAGTCACGTTCAACATTACGTCAGTGACTGACGAATTGGGATCTCGCCCGAGAGCCCAATCACCTTCGAGTGTTAACTAAACAAGCCAATGACAGTTGGCGTGCGTGCTTCGCCACGCGCACCCCGCCCCGCAGCGCGGGTATAAAAGGAGAGCGCGTGCAAACGCACATCAGCTTTTCGCTTCGGAGCCGAGCCTTCTACAGGACGAATCTCCGCGAGTGTTCGAGAGAAACAGCTGGCGTTGGTGTGACGGCGTATCAGCGGGGGTTGCCATTTAACATAGGTTTTATAGACAATTGGAGAGTTTTTGGGGCAGACCTGACCTGTTGAAAAGAGATGGTCTTTATCCCTCCTGGGGTGGTGCCGCTCTTCTGTCTAGAAATATGGCACATAGTCTTAGGGTGCTTTCACACCTGTAGATCGATTGTTTTGTTCCGAAAAAGGGATTAAAATTATTACAATGTTGCTTTTTATTCTTGGTGGGGTTCGCTTTCACACGGCAAAGTTTCTAAATGGACCAAATTTGTTAATACAGGTCACGTGTGAGTAAACTGTTCTCTCATTGGTCAAAGTTCCACGGTTTATTTTCCGGGATTCCACTGAGCTGTCACGCATGTCATCCGTCAGGATGGAATGACAACAGCTTCGTGGGCTTATTGTTGGGGATTTTTTTTGTAGCTGTCGTTATATTAATTCATAATTTTGAGCAGGAGTCCAGGATTCATCGGGAAAACATTTTTTAAAATGCCCCTACTACGAAGAAGAGCAATGATATAGCCTGGTTCGTTGGTCCGTTGGATCGGATTGCTTTTGCACTACAACTGAACCGCTCCAGAGTTCGTTTTCAACCGAGCCGAGACCACCTCGTTCAGGCGATCTCGGACCGATTTTTTTGGCGTGGATCTGAGCGCAATTGCCGTGTTCACATATGCCCAAACAAACCGAGCTAAGGGGGGAAACGTGCCAGGTTCCGAAACAACGGGCCAGGTGTGAAAGCACCCTTAGAGTTTGTACTTGACTAACTGGGGCCCAGGTCAGGAAACAGACAGACTGGCTAAACCGACCATCTGCTAGCCGCCTCACATCACAGAAATCAGTTAATTCTCAGCACATAGCGACTCTTTCACCTAGATATCACACTATAGAGACTGTGTCTGCTCCCTGAACTAGAAAATACAAAAAAACATCCAAAACAATTTAAGGGTAACAATTTAATTGATGTTTAACAAATAAAAAGCAGATATAATACAGATGAACAAATGATAAAGCTTGGCTTAATGAATATTAGATCCCTTTCTACAAAAGCGCTTTTTGTAAATATATTCACAGATCATAAAACCTGGCTAAAACCAGATGACTGCATTATTTTATGTGTCTACTCCTCAAGATTACTGTTATAAACATGAGCCACGTCCAAAAGGTAAAGGGGGAGGTGTTGCTACAATTTAAAGCAATATTTTCAGTATTTCTCAGAAGTCTGGTTTCAAATATTATTTGTTTGAAGTAATGGTGCTTCATATAACATTATCCAGAAGAACAAGTATTAATGAAAAATCCCCTGTGATGTTTGTACTGGCTACTGCAAACAGGGCACCATTCAGACTTTATCAAAGAATTTGCTGATTTTCTATCTGAGTTAGTGCTGGCTGCAGATAAAGTCTTAATTGTTGGAGATTTTAATATCCATGTTGATAATGAAAAAGATGCATTGGGATCAGCATTTATAGACATTCTGAACTCTATTGGGGTTAGACAACACGTCTCAGGACCTACTCATTGTCGAAATCATACTCTATATTTAATACTGTCACATGGAAATGATGTTGATGGTGTTGAAATTATGCAGCAGAGTGATGATATCTCGGATCATTATTTAGTCTCGTGTATACTTCATAAAGCTAAAGCTGCAAACTCAACTCCTTGTTACAAATATGGTAGAACCGTCAATTCTACAACAAAAGACTACTTTGTAAATAATCTTCCTGACTTGTTTCAGTTCCTCAGCATATCCAATAACTCAGAAAAACTTGATGGTGTAACAGAAACTATTGACTCTCTCTTTTCTAGCACTTTAGATACGGTTGCTCCTTTACACTTAAAGAAGATGAAAGAAAACATTCTGACACCATGGTATAATGAGCACACTCGCGCCTTAAAGAGAGCAGCCCGAAAAATGGAGCACAGCTGGAGGAAAACAAAACTAGAGGTTAGGGTTGGGCCGATAGACGATGTCATCGTCCATCGCCGATGGCTGATAGATATCACGATGTTGAGCCGGCATCGTGATTCTTCCTCCCCCTCCCCCTGCAATCTGCCGCATCACAATACCGTTTTTGGAAAGAAAATGACGTGTACTACAGAACCCCTAAAGAATTAAATAGAATTAGAGATTTAAAGAATTAAAAAAGAATTAAAGATTAAATACGAGATGGGAGGAAAATATGTATTTCAATACTTTCTCTCGCAGTTTTATCATTGGGTAATTATACTGTATATAAATTGCGCGCATCAGGCAGCCGCTATTATGCTTGGCATGGCATTGAAACTGCTTTTGAATGCATGGTGGCGTTTTAGTTTCACTTTCCTATGGCCCATTGTCTTTAGGAATGTAGCTGTTTGAGGACAGTTGTGTTCCCAGCTTGGTTGAATGGTATATCTCTCCTTACTATTAGAGTTGGTTGGGTTCCCCATTTCCCCCAAGTTATTTTAGCTGTCTGGTCATCATTGGCTTGCCCTCTTTATAAATTGGTGTATGCTTACCACTATTTTTGGTGCTCTCTCACCATGTGGACAGGCAATGCACCAGGGTATGGCATAGTAGGTATTTCGTTCCCCATAGTGTACACTAGAATATGCAGTGTGAGTTCCCTTGAAGGGGAACGTCTCGCGTTACACATGAAACCATGGTTCCCCCGAGAGGCAACGAGACACTGTGTCCCCTTGCAGTGCCTAGAGCCTGCCTGTTTCATGTCTTCTTCAGACAAAGAAGTTAATGATGTGCATTACAGGCGCCACTAATGACGGGCTGCGTGGTCCAATGGATTTGGAGTGTTTTCACATGTGCTTCAGACAGCAGTCATGCTGATGGCATTTCCCATAGTGTCTACTAGACGAAACAGTGTCTCGTTCCCTCTCGGGGAACCATAGTTACATGTGTGACCCAATATGGTTTCTTGGATTGACTCGATTATTAGACACTGACCTGGTACCCAAAGTAATAGATTGGGAACTGACCCAGACACAGCTTACTTTTGTAAATACAGACCTGAACCTGTACCCATTCACCCGGGTGGACCTGTGAAGACCTCTACTATAGACAATGCTGGCAATAGCTGTTTAGCCGATGCAGTTTTTTAGATTCATCTAGTACGGCCCATTATGAATATTATGTCTATTTACTGTATGCACAAGCTGCACAAAACTTTGTAGAAGTTTTTCTGAGGAAACATGCTTAGTTCCATGAATTTCTAATGCTCATGCTAACAGTCAATTCTAACGCCAGTGTGTAGATGAAATGCAATGAATCACAGACACGAGAGAACAGTTTAGTCAAGCCTTTTAATGGCGACAGCAGAACACAACAACCAGTAGCCCATGCGCATGCTCCACCCGGTCCACGGGATCACGTTCAATATCAGGAACCACTTCACGATACATGTCACACACACACACTGGCGCTGCCCATTTTCCATCCAGAACATACCCCCTCTTCTTTGGCACTTGGTGACATTAGAAACACAAAAAAGGGAGAAACAAGAAAGTGGCATGCGACAACAGAAAATGAATTAACTGAACCATCTGTGCAGTGCCAACAGCACAGCAGACCCTTATGGGGCCTCACAGAACAGCAATGCAACGCATCAACACAACTTCCTTTAAGCCGAAGCAAGGATACGGGTGAAGGCAGCCTGTCTAGGTCAGCTCATAATACTTTAACTTGTCGGGAAGCCGATGGGGACAGACTGTCCGCCGAGGAGTCTGCACCGGGACAGCTGAGAGGAAGACCAACTCATGGTGCGAGACTTCCACCAAACACGATGGGGACACAGTCCTACCCTCCTGGCATCCGCTGCCATCAAACCTAGGGGGTGAAGCAGGTGTCGCTATCACCAGAGGGATATCAGGATCACTCGGGGGAGCCATAAGTGGCACTTCGCACTTGTCTTCACTCTCAGATGCTGCACCATCTTCGCAATGACCTTGGGAAAGAGTCAACTTTGTAACAGTCAGCTAAGTGAACCCTATAAGAAGCACGCCACAATTGGGAACCCGTAAACTTACGGACATTACACCACATCCCATCTGAACTGAGCACAATGTATCTGCTTTCTAGCCCGAGACTTATTACGGTTACTATACAAGGTCGCCAGAGCTAATATCAGTGCTAGGAGCATCCTGACTCAGTGGTGCTTTCGCCTTAACACTGTGGGGGTGGTTAGTCAGGTGTTGTGCGTGCTGCAGCGCATTCAGTTCCCAGTCATGCACCGGTAACTGTTCGAGAGAGAACCGATCACGCTGCAACAAATTCTCATGGGCTGACACGCCACATGACTGAATATTTAACCGAGCGACAGCTACAGACAATATCAAGGGGGTGACGACCTCACAGTGTGGTTCTAGTTGCAAAATCTTGCCCTGTAGCTCCTGGATAGCCTTCTCGGCCACAGGATTTTTCTTGACATTTTTAGTATCGCCTACCTCAATGGCCAGCCTGTATTGAGCAAGCACTGTGTCCTTGGCCATTGCTGAAAAACCTGGTGCTGGGTCGGGTTTAACTACAGCAAAGGGGCCATCGAGCGGACGAAGGCCAGTACACAAGCATACAATACCATCCCGCAACTTCTCCTTTCGCTCGCCATCAATTAACAAAGCAGATGTGAAGGCTGTCACGCACTCACAAACGACTAGGATGAGCTGATGCTCACGTTTAAGTACGTCAGTTGCAAAGGTAGACCCAACCGTCTCAGGTGGATCACAGCTGGACTGGTCCACTGTGAACACTGGAGACTTCGCCAGTGCAGCACATTGGTGACAACCCTTAGTGGTAAGCTGGATGGCCGACTCCAAGTCCAGTGCGTAGAAGTACCGGCCGACGATAAGTCTCAACTGGTGAGCCGAGGGGTGATCTACCGAGGGGTACCTTTTGAGCTCCCTTCAAGATGTCGGCAACATCAGTACGGCACACGACAGAGACCATGGATTCACAGACGAAGCTCCAAATTTGACATGTGGGACTGTCATATTGTGCAGCATTGTGACTAGCATAATCTGAAGGGAGAATAGCAGCCCCAGCAATATGATAAACAGTGACCTGAAGGCGGCTTGCAGTCGACAAGAAAGTAGTAACACGCGGGCTCGCAGAAAATTCCCCCCTACATAGCTTCTCAAAGGTCTCCACGCATTGTTTACTGTCAGTAAGCACACACACCTTCTGTGATGACTGGATAATATATGGACCAAAATGCTTCAGGGCAGCGGCTATAGCCAGGGCTTCAATCTCACACGGAAGCCAATTGATCGGATTTTTATGAAGCTTAGAGCTGAAATGTCCCCCCATGTAACATACATTGTTTACCCCAGCCCTGGATCCCTGAGAGCACCATCAGTGACGATCCAAAGCTGATCACCAGGTTGCGGTATCATCACAGCACAACTAGTGGATAACACCTTTTGGGCCCTGTGAAAACACTGGAGGAGCTCATCTGACTACACAATCGCAGCCGTCGGCTCACCACCAGTCACCATGTTGTCGAAGGGGGCAAGGATCGACGCACAACCCTTAAGAACACGTGCTAGAACTTTATACGCCCCATTGAAGGACCGTAGGCCACTAACAGTCGCAGGGGGGTACACGAAGCCAATGTTGCAATGCAGTGCGAACTAGCGCGAATAGTACCCAGACTCCAGACCCACCCAGCAACTTGCCACACCTAGCGATTAAAGCTCTGTCTGGAGGAGGCAGAAAAGGGCACTTACTGAGGAAGTGATTGTCCAGTCTGTGAGCCTCTTTACAAAGTGCGCAGGACTTCCTGGACCGACCTAGCTATGCAAGCTTCTGTCTCGGAGTGTTAGACATGGCCGAACGCATGGCTCTGGCATCCTCTGATGACTGTAGCTCATCCAGTAGCGAACACAGGGCCTGAGATATCTCTGGTTTGATGGATGAAAGAGTGCGTGACCGCAGCTCCGTGCCATATCTCTGCTTTACAAGCTTTGGCAAATCGCTGTGTATAAGACGAAGCCAAGTAAGGACAATGATGCTTTCTATTGTGGGGGAGAGCTACTCATCCTCTACAATGACTTCACCTCCGTGAGTCTCTGCGTAGTAAATTATCCTCATCAAAAGCCATTCATCTCTGGTACAAATCCTCTGGTCCTTCATTAGACTCAAGTTTAATAGCAGCAAAGTCAATGAAATGTGCACCAGTTGACTGGAATCCATAATGTAGTCTGATAGTCTGTCATATGTGATCAATGCAGGTAGAGTTCTTAACAATAGTATTTTGGGAAATAACTGGGCAGTAGTTAGTGATCTGCCCCAGCATAAGCTCAGTCATGCTGACCTTTTGTTGGTGCGTGCGCCATTGATGGGAACATCGTCGTCATCATTGGTAAAACCTCTGAATGGTGAAGCCCTCGACTTCTTTTCCCAGCGCGTGCCTTCAACTAGAAAGGGAGCAAACTCAGTGTCCAAAGATAACATGTAGACAAGGTTCTGATGCCAGTTCTCAAATGAATTCATAGTCTCAACTTTTGTGAGAGACCATTGCTTCGGTGCTCTGTGTGTATTTGCCTTGGCTTACATCTTGATTTTCATCAGCTGAGTAGTGTGTAGATGAGATGCAATGAATCGCCAACACGAGAGAACAGTTTAGTCAAGCCTTTTAATGGTGACAGAAGACCACAACAACCAGTAGCCCATGCACATGCTCTGCCCGGTCCGCAGGATCACCTTCAACATCAGGAACCACATCACGAATCACGTCACACTCCACATACTGGCGGAAACTATTCGTCATTTTAACGGAAACACAAAGGCTGTATTTGCTAATGTTATCCAAAGGATAAGAAATATTTTAAGTCTAATTATTTTATCAGTTTCCATCAGTTTGAATGATAAATAAATGCTTAGAATCAGATTATTTGCAGATTTGTGGTGCACTGGTAATATAGTGTTATATATAAAAATTTAAAAAAAAAACCCTGACACTGGAGATTCTGACTAGTGCTGCAGACACTGCTCTGTACTGCATTAAGAAACGGTGAGCTCCAAAATCGAAAGCTCCAGCATGAATGGAATTAATGTCATGTTTCCAAATTTCAGAAGGACTGTCCCTGTATTTGCAGGGATGAGCGTGGTGTTGCTTGTTCAATGCTCTAACAGTGAAGTACAGGCAACCAGCTCAAAGGGGTGTGTGAAAGTTGCAGAAACAAATTCCTTCGGTCCCACCCCCGTAGATGCCCGATCGCAGTCGTGCTTTCTTTCCTGCAGGATGGCTTGGAGCGAAGGCTGTCTCCCTCCACCCTGAAAGTGTATGTTGCCGCCATTGCCGCACATCACGATGCAGTAGACGGTAAGTCTCTAGGGAAGCACGACCTGATCATCAGGTTTCTCAGAGGGGCAAGGAGGCTGAATCCTCCGCGCCCTCACCTGTTACCCTCTTGGGATCTCCCCTCGGTCCTCATGGCCCTGAAGGAGGAGCCCTTCGAGCCTCTGCAGTCAGTAGAGCTTAAGGTTCTGTCATTAAAGACAGCGCTCCTCACCGCTTTGGCCTCGGTCAAGAGGGTAGGGGACCTGCAGGCATTCTCGGTTGACGATTCGTGCCTAGAATTCGGGACGGGTAACTCTCACGTTGTCCTGAGACCCCGGCCCGGATATGTGCCCAAAGTTCCCACCACGCCTTTCAGGGATCAGGTGGTGAACTTGCAAGCGCTGCCCCGGGAGGAGGCAGACCCAGCCATCGCTCTGCTCTGTCCCGTTCGCGCTTTGCGCATTTACGTGGACCGTACGCGGAGCTTCAGGACCTCAGACCAGCTCTTTGTCTGCTTTGGAGGTCAGCAGAAGGGAAAGGCTGTCTCCAAACAAAGACTTGCCCACTGGTTAGTGGAGGCTATAGTCTTGGCATACCAGGCCCAACGTTTACCATGCCCCCTCGGAGTGAGAGCTCACTCTACGAGAGGAGTGGCATCTTCTTGGGCATTGGCGCGGGGCGCCTCGATAGCAGACATCTGTAGAGCTGCCGGCTGGGCGACGCCTAACACGTTTGCGAGATTCTATAATCTCCGTGTAGAGCCCGTGTCCTCTCGTGTACTCGCCTCAGGTAGGCAGTAACACCGGACCTGCTCGGTGTCGATCACGCTTGCTGCGCCATTCCCCTCTACGGACCGGATACGTGCGCTCTTGTGCTCCTCATTCAGTTCCCCATGGCGAACCCTGGTGGAGTTCCTCCCGCACCCTCGGCGGTCAGGCGTGGCGGAGCGCCAGACGCCAGGCTCAGCACTCGTGTGCATGCCCAAGGTCAGCCCTTGTGCTGGGCTAGGTGCCCGTGTGTAGTGATTCCCCCTTCGGGTGATCCCACATGTGTATTCTTCCACGGTACGGCTCCCCTCTCGGTGAGCCCGTGTCTTTCCCTGGCAGTCGTTCACTGCCATCTCTGCAGTGTAGTGATCTCACCCCAGGTGGGTTGAGTCTACCGCAGAGACTTCCATATGTAGTACTGCCCTGGGCCAGTCCATATGTGTAATTCCACATGTTACCTCCTATGTGCGGGATGTGGCTTCCGTAGCGTCCCAACTGGGTACGCTTTCCCAGTGTTATCCAATGCACCACTGTATGGAACAGCAGTGGCGGTCACCTCTGCCTAGCCGCTGTCCTCTCTTCCGCCCCAGCTGGTGTGGGGGGGCTTGCCGGCTTCCGCAGGGCACTGGAGGGGGTCCGCAATAGTGGCGTTTTCCATACGGATCCCAATTCGTCAGTCACTGACGTAACGTTGAACGTGACTGACTGAATGGGAACGTCTAGGTTACTTGTGTAACCCTCGTTCCCTGAAGGAGGGAACGGAGACGTTACGTTCCGTTGCCACAGTTGCTGTACCACCGCTGTACGGCCGGGGCACGTAGTCTCGGCTCCTCAGCGAAAAACTGATGTGCGTTTGCACGCGCTCTCCTTTTATACCCGCGCTGCGGGGCGGGGTGCGCGTGGCGAAGCACGCATGCCAACTGTCATTGGCTTGTTTAGTTAACACTCGAAGGTGATTGGGCTCTCGGGCGAGATCCCAATTCGTCAGTCACTGACGTAACGTCTCCGTTCCCTCCTTCAGGGAACGAGGGTTACACAAGTAACCTAGACATTCTATTGTACAGAAGGTGAAAATAGAGACACCAGCCACCATATTCCAATGTTAACCTTGGCAAATTTAAAAGTGCTGGCTAATGCTAAACGTAAATTTAGTAAGATTATTATTCACGTCGGCACTTATGATGTCCGATTTTGCCAGTCGGAGATCACTAACAATAACATTAAAGAGGTGTGTGAACTTGCAAGTTCGATGTCAGACACTGTAATATGCTCTGGTCCCCTCCCTGCTTACCGTGGTGACGAGATACATAGCAGACTGTCATCACTCAATGGCTGGATGTCTAAGTGGTGCCCGCAGATTAACATAGGTTTTATAGACAATTGGAGAGTTTTTGGGGCAGACCTGACCTGTTGAAAAGAGATGGTCTTTATCCCTCCTGTGGTGGTGCCGCTCTTCTGTCTAGAAATATGGCACATAGTCTTAGGGTGCTTTCACACCTGTAGATCGATTGTTTTGTTCCGAAAAAGGGATTAAAATTATTACAATGTTGCTTTTTATTCTTGGTGGGGTTCGCTTTCACACGGCAAAGTTTCTAAATGGACCAAATTTGTTAATACAGGTCACGTGTGAGTAAACTGTTCTCTCATTGGTCAAAGTTCCACGGTTTATTTTCCGGGATTCCACTGAGCTGTCACGCATGTCATCCGTCAGGATGGAATGACAACAGCTTCGTGGGCTTATTGTTGGGGATTTTTTTTGTAGCTGTCGTTATATTAATTCATAATTTTGAGCAGGAGTCCAGGATTCATCGGGAAAACATTTTTTAAAATGCCCCTACTACGAAGAAGAGCAATGATATAGCCTGGTTCGTTGGTCCGTTGGATCGGATTGCTTTTGCACTACAACTGAACCGCTCCAGAGTTCGTTTTCAACCGAGCCGAGACCACCTCGTTCAGGCGATCTCGGACCGATTTTTTTGGCGTGGATCTGAGCGCAATTGCCGTGTTCACATATGCCCAAACAAACCGAGCTAAGGGGGGAAACGTGCCAGGTTCCGAAACAACGGGCCAGGTGTGAAAGCACCCTTAGAGTTTGTACTTGACTAACTGGGGCCCAGGTCAGGAAACAGACAGACTGGCTAAACCGACCATCTGCTAGCCGCCTCACATCACAGAAATCAGTTAATTCTCAGCACATAGCGACTCTTTCACCTAGATATCACACTATAGAGACTGTGTCTGCTCCCTGAACTAGAAAATACAAAAAAACATCCAAAACAATTTAAGGGTAACAATTTAATTGATGTTTAACAAATAAAAAGCAGATATAATACAGATGAACAAATGATAAAGCTTGGCTTAATGAATATTAGATCCCTTTCTACAAAAGCGCTTTTTGTAAATATATTCACAGATCATAAAACCTGGCTAAAACCAGATGACTGCATTATTTTATGTGTCTACTCCTCAAGATTACTGTTATAAACATGAGCCACGTCCAAAAGGTAAAGGGGGAGGTGTTGCTACAATTTAAAGCAATATTTTCAGTATTTCTCAGAAGTCTGGTTTCAAATATTATTTGTTTGAAGTAATGGTGCTTCATATAACATTATCCAGAAGAACAAGTATTAATGAAAAATCCCCTGTGATGTTTGTACTGGCTACTGCAAACAGGGCACCATTCAGACTTTATCAAAGAATTTGCTGATTTTCTATCTGAGTTAGTGCTGGCTGCAGATAAAGTCTTAATTGTTGGAGATTTTAATATCCATGTTGATAATGAAAAAGATGCATTGGGATCAGCATTTATAGACATTCTGAACTCTATTGGGGTTAGACAACACGTCTCAGGACCTACTCATTGTCGAAATCATACTCTATATTTAATACTGTCACATGGAAATGATGTTGATGGTGTTGAAATTATGCAGCAGAGTGATGATATCTCGGATCATTATTTAGTCTCGTGTATACTTCATAAAGCTAAAGCTGCAAACTCAACTCCTTGTTACAAATATGGTAGAACCGTCAATTCTACAACAAAAGACTACTTTGTAAATAATCTTCCTGACTTGTTTCAGTTCCTCAGCATATCCAATAACTCAGAAAAACTTGATGGTGTAACAGAAACTATTGACTCTCTCTTTTCTAGCACTTTAGATACGGTTGCTCCTTTACACTTAAAGAAGATGAAAGAAAACAGTCTGACACCGTGGTATAATGAGCACACTCGCGCCTTAAAGAGAGCAGCCCGAAAAATGGAGCACAGCTGGAGGAAAACAAAACTAGAGGTTAGGGTTGGGCCGATAGACGATGTCATCGTCCATCGCCGATGGCTGATAGATATCACGATGTTGAGCCGGCATCGTGATTCTTCCTCCCCCTCCCCCTGCAATCTGCCGCATCACAATACCGTTTTTGGAAAGAAAATGACGTGTACTACAGAACCCCTAAAGAATTAAATAGAATTAGAGATTTAAAGAATTAAAAAAGAATTAAAGATTAAATACGAGATGGGAGGAAAATATGTATTTCAATACTTTCTCTCGCAGTTTTATCATTGGGTAATTATACTGCCCGCCGAGGAGTCTGCACCGGGACAGCTGAGAGGAAGACCAACTCATGGTGCGAGACTTCCACCAAACACGATGGGGACACAGTCCTACCCTCCTGGCATCCGCTGCCATCAAACCTAGGGGGTGAAGCAGGTGTCGCTATCACCAGAGGGATATCAGGATCACTCGGGGGAGCCATAAGTGGCACTTCGCACTTGTCTTCACTCTCAGACGCTGCACCATCTTCGCAATGACCTGCGACACTTGGGAAAGAGTCAACTTTGTAACAGTCAGCTAAGTGAACCCTATAAGAAGCACGCCACAATTGGGAACCCGTAAACTTGCGGAAATTACACCACATCCCATCTGAACTGAGCACAATGTATCTGCTTTCTAGCCCGAGACTTATTACGGTTACTATACAAGGTCGCCAGAGCTAATATCAGTGCTAGGAGCATCCTGACTCAGTGGTGCTTTCGCCTTAACACTGTGGGGGTGGTTAGTCAGGTGTTGTGCGTGCTGCAGCGCATTCAGTTCCCAGTCATGCACCGGTAACTGTTCGAGAGAGAACCGATCACGCTGCAACAAATTCTCATGGGCTGACACGCCACATGACTGAATATTTAACCGAGCGACAGCTACAGACAATATCAAGGGGGTGACGACCTCACAGTGTGGTTCTAGTTGCAAAATCTTGCCCTGTAGCTCCTGGATAGCCTTCTCGGCCACAGGATTTTTCTTGACATTTTTAGTATCGCCTACCTCAATGGCCAGCCTGTATTGAGCAAGCACTGTGTCCTTGGCCATTGCTGAAAAACCTGGTGCTGGGTCGGGTTTAACTACAGCAAAGGGGCCATCGAGCGGACGAAGGCCAGTACACAAGCATACAATACCATCCCGCAACTTCTCCTTTCGCTCGCCATCAATTAACAAAGCAGATGTGAAGGCTGTCACGCACTCACAAACGACTAGGATGAGCTGATGCTCACGTTTAAGTACGTCAGTTGCAAAGGTAGACCCAACCGTCTCAGGTGGATCACAGCTGGACTGGTCCACTGTGAACACTGGAGACTTCGCCAGTGCAGCACATTGGTGACAACCCTTAGTGGTAAGCTGGATGGCCGACTCCAAGTCCAGTGCGTAGAAGTACCGGCCGACGATAAGTCTCAACTGGTGAGCCGAGGGGTGATCTACCGAGGGGTACCTTTTGAGCTCCCTTCAAGATGTCGGCAACATCAGTACGGCACACGACAGAGACCATGGATTCACAGACGAAGCTCCAAATTTGACATGTGGGACTGTCATATTGTGCAGCATTGTGACTAGCATAATCTGAAGGGAGAATAGCAGCCCCAGCAATATGATAAACAGTGACCTGAAGGCGGCTTGCAGTCGACAAGAAAGTAGTAACACGCGGGCTCGCAGAAAATTCCCCCCTACATAGCTTCTCAAAGGTCTCCACGCATTGTTTACTGTCAGTAAGCACACACACCTTCTGTGATGACTGGATAATATATGGACCAAAATGCTTCAGGGCAGCGGCTATAGCCAGGGCTTCAATCTCACACGGAAGCCAATTGATCGGATTTTTATGAAGCTTAGAGCTGAAATGTCCCCCCATGTAACATACATTGTTTACCCCAGCCCTGGATCCCTGAGAGCACCATCAGTGACGATCCAAAGCTGATCACCAGGTTGCGGTATCATCACAGCACAACTAGTGGATAACACCTTTTGGGCCCTGTGAAAACACTGGAGGAGCTCATCTGACTACACAATCGCAGCCGTCGGCTCACCACCAGTCACCATGTTGTCGAAGGGGGCAAGGATCGACGCACAACCCTTAAGAACACGTGCTAGAACTTTATACGCCCCATTGAAGGACCGTAGGCCACTAACAGTCGCAGGGGGGTACACGAAGCCAATGTTGCAATGCAGTGCGAACTAGCGCGAATAGTACCCAGACTCCAGACCCACCCAGCAACTTGCCACACCTAGCGATTAAAGCTCTGTCTGGAGGAGGCAGAAAAGGGCACTTACTGAGGAAGTGATTGTCCAGTCTGTGAGCCTCTTTACAAAGTGCGCAGGACTTCCTGGACCGACCTAGCTATGCAAGCTTCTGTCTCGGAGTGTTAGACATGGCCGAACGCATGGCTCTGGCATCCTCTGATGACTGTAGCTCATCCAGTAGCGAACACAGGGCCTGAGATATCTCTGGTTTGATGGATGAAAGAGTGCGTGACCGCAGCTCCGTGCCATATCTCTGCTTTACAAGCTTTGGCAAATCGCTGTGTATAAGACGAAGCCAAGTAAGGACAATGATGCTTTCTATTGTGGGGGAGAGCTACTCATCCTCTACAATGACTTCACCTCCGTGAGTCTCTGCGTAGTAAATTATCCTCATCAAAAGCCATTCATCTCTGGTACAAATCCTCTGGTCCTTCATTAGACTCAAGTTTAATAGCAGCAAAGTCAATGAAATGTGCACCAGTTGACTGGAATCCATAATGTAGTCTGATAGTCTGTCATATGTGATCAATGCAGGTAGAGTTCTTAACAATAGTATTTTGGGAAATAACTGGGCAGTAGTTAGTGATCTGCCCCAGCATAAGCTCAGTCATGCTGACCTTTTGTTGGTGCGTGCGCCATTGATGGGAACATCGTCGTCATCATTGGTAAAACCTCTGAATGGTGAAGCCCTCGACTTCTTTTCCCAGCGCGTGCCTTCAACTAGAAAGGGAGCAAACTCAGTGTCCAAAGATAACATGTAGACAAGGTTCTGATGCCAGTTCTCAAATGAATTCATAGTCTCAACTTTTGTGAGAGACCATTGCTTCGGTGCTCTGTGTGTATTTGCCTTGGCTTACATCTTGATTTTCATCAGCTGAGTAGTGTGTAGATGAGATGCAATGAATCGCCAACACGAGAGAACAGTTTAGTCAAGCCTTTTAATGGTGACAGAAGACCACAACAACCAGTAGCCCATGCACATGCTCTGCCCGGTCCGCAGGATCACCTTCAACATCAGGAACCACATCACGAATCACGTCACACTCCACATACTGGCGGAAACTATTCGTCATTTTAACGGAAACACAAAGGCTGTATTTGCTAATGTTATCCAAAGGATAAGAAATATTTTAAGTCTAATTATTTTATCAGTTTCCATCAGTTTGAATGATAAATAAATGCTTAGAATCAGATTATTTGCAGATTTGTGGTGCACTGGTAATATAGTGTTATATATAAAAATTAAAAAAAAAAACCCTGACACTGGAGATTCTGACTAGTGCTGCAGACACTGCTCTGTACTGCATTAAGAAACGGTGAGCTCCAAAATCGAAAGCTCCAGCATGAATGGAATTAATGTCATGTTTCCGGTGCACTGGTAATATAGTGTTATATATAAAAATTAAAAAAAAAACCCTGACACTGGAGATTCTGACTAGTGCTGCAGACACTGCTCTGTACTGCATTAAGAAACGGTGAGCTCCAAAATCGAAAGCTCCAGCATGAATGGAATTAATGTCATGTTTCCCAATTTCAGAAGGACTGTCCCTGTATTTGCAGGGATGAGCGTGGTGTTGCTTGTTCAATGCTCTAACAGTGAAGTACAGGCAACCAGCTCAAAGGGGTGTGTGAAAGTTGCAGAAACAAATTCCTTCGGTCCCAGGCACGTTGTGCTAAATAGAGATTCTACCTGCATGACAACATAATGAAATCCAGTACACCGATGTGTTTACTTTAACATCTTTTCTGTATTTTCAGACCAAGACTCCCGGTGTGGGCTTTGTGAAGATTCATGCTCCATGGAGCATTCTCTGTCGAGAGGCTGAGTTCATGAAACTGAAGATGCCTACAAAAAAAGTAATGTTCGTCTAACAGTCCAGAGGAACATACACAGCTGCTGTGTGTGAAGCAGAGGTGTGATGAGTAAATGTGATGCTGTGCTCTTACTTTAGGTGTATGAAGTGAAGCACAGCAGTGGCGTAATGGAAAAGATCAACGCGTTCATCAGCAAACTAACAGATCCTCTTCATCCAAACTTAGAAGAGAACAGGACACAGAAATTGAAGCACCTCTCGTACCCGTTCTCCAGGGAAAAGCAGCATCTGTTAGTGTCAGCTTCACAACAACATCCATTCTCAAGCATGAAACAAATCTAAATGTCTGTTACATGTACTGTTAGACATTCAGGTGATTTGGGACCTTCACATGGCTGAATCAATGTTACAATTTCATTATACTCAACTTTCAAAAACATAAAGGCCTATTCACACTGAATGCTATTTTCAATACATGATTTTAAAATTGAACAGCGCATCTCTTTGGACCCCTTCATGCAAACTAAGAAATTCCCAAAAAATATACTTCAGTTTCATCTTAAAATGAGGGGGGCACTGAAATGATAGATATTATGTGTGTAACGGTACACAAAAATGACAGTTCAGTATGTACCTCAGTTTTGAAGTCACCACTTGGTATGTTTTCATTACAGATTTCAAATAGTTACATTTTAGCAATGGTTCCAGCAAGTTAATGGCCAAAGTGTATTTCACTTTTGTTTAGGTATTTAGAATGACTTTTTCACATATGATTTGTGTGAGTGGGCCTTAATAGTAGGAACTTATTGAAACATTGGACGTATGCAAAAATGTATTGAAAAATGTACTTGTGAACTTTCATCATTACAGGTTTGATTTGTCTGACAAAGATTCCTTTTTTGACAGTAAAACAAGAAGTTCATTAGTAAGTATAAAGTATTTGTCAAATATACAGTATTAGTGCCATATTATATCATTTGAATATTTTGACCATTACATGAATTCAAAGTTTTATTATATGTATTATTCTAGGTATTTGAAGTTTTGAAGCGAACCAAGTGCACAAAAGCTAAATTTAGCATTGGTAGGCTATTGCTTTGTCTATACAATTGAAATTTGAAATTTTATTTTTTTAAAAATAAATAGAACCCCTTTAACTTAAGTTACAGCGCTTTGCTAGAAATGTGTTCCATACCCTTTAATATTCAATTTTATGCCCAATTAATTTGCATCATTGACAGCAAAACTGTACTTGAAGGAATAATCCAGCATATCATTTTCACACGTTGTTCAGGTATAACTAGTCTGCTTGGGAGTGGTGTTTATTTGGCTGTCTATCCATTACATGATGTAAGTATCCATCACTATACTGCTGTTGAACTCTTTCTATGGATCTTAAGCTATCAGAACTGATCAACATTGTTGCATTGTTTTAGTGACTTATCTAGTTGTAAATACAGAGCAGTTGTCCAACTTCTTGTTTGATTAATGGATGCAAATCTTTTATTAGCGTTACAATTTTTCACAATATATGATGTTTTCTTTCCTTACAGGGTGATGTTGGTGGGGAAAACGCTGAGCCAAATGACAGAAAGGTAAGTTATTATTCTGTCTATACCTCTGTGAAGTGTCTTCTGTGTGAATGAGAATTTGCCAAAAAAAAAAAAAAAGATTGAGACTTGAAACAGTATCAGATGATTTCTGCTATTAAGCAACTGGATAAGAAGTGAACAACGATGATACCATAGTAATGGAGAGAAACCCACAGCTACTAGCATGGTTAGTGAAGCTAGTTCAGAAAAAAAGTTAACTTAATGTCATGCCTGTGACAAAACCCCAAACCATTTGTGGTCTAGAACTAATGCTGATCTCACTGGCCAAAATCAAATGGAGCACAGATCAAGACCAATGCTTGCTTCAGTTCATGAAGCTTTTTCCTAATGAGCTGACGGTCTGAATCAGGTGCGGTTAATGATGAAGACAAACAACATGAGCTGCTTCCCAGGACCAGGATTGTAAACCACTATCTATATTAGGCCAACTTTGACCTGCTGAGGATATTGAGTGAGCTGCCGTCACAGTTCAGAGCTCAGGGAACATTTTATTTCCCATCAGGCCAATGACCTGATGCACACAGCAAAAACTATGAAAGGACTGAATGTGTGCAGCTGAAAAGACAGCAGTGTTGTTTGAGAGTAGCACAGAGAATAGCTTCAGTCTGGAGGTGAAGATGAGTGCTGATGAATGAGGTGTTTCATCATGTTGTTGCATTTATTTCAGCTCTTGTATGAAGAGTGGGCCAGCTACAGTGTCTTTTATAAGTACCAGCCCATTGGTTTAATCAGGTAAATCTCAAACTCTCTGATGTTTCAGTGTTGTAGGTTCATTAGTAACATCTCTCACTTATCTTACAGGAAGTACTTCGGAGAGAAGATCGGTCTATACTTTGCTTGGCTTGGCGTTTACACCCAGATGCTGATCCCTGCTTCCTTAGTAGGGGTCATTGTGTTCCTCTATGGATGTGTTACTGTTGATGACGACATTCCGAGGTCAGTGGACACAAAACAAAACGTTTAGGTAAAATTTAAAGTACAAGAAACAATCGCATATGCATGTATTATTATCAACACTAAAAGAAAGCTACGCAGCTTTCAGGATTATCATTGTGATCATAAAAAGTGTAATTACTCTCAAACAGAAAATGACATATTAGATTTCAGAAGCAAAATGGTTACTTTATTTTGTTTGGACAGGAGACAAAATGACCATTGACAAACAGATCCACTTTTATCGAGTTTAGCAAACCAGCAGTTACTAGAACCCAGTGGGCTGGGTAGTTTGTGAGGTGGTGCACCATTTCTACTGTGAGTGAAACGTAACCCAGCAGTGGGTTACACAAAACAACCCAACGTTGTGAAAATACCCTAATAAAATGACCCAAGACAATTTTAGAGTGTAGTTCCTCAAAGCATCTTTGACAAGGTCTATTTTAGTCACTGAAAATACTATTAACTCATGTCTCACGTCTACAGTTGTATAACAGTTTTCTTTGTGACGGCAAAAAATACTGTTGGGTAATAAAGTATGAGCCCCCCATTCTGAGTATAAACCCTCAAACTTTTAAAGAGGAAGTTCATACTTTGAGAAAGAGCATATAAAACCAAACATCTGTCTGAAAGTCCCTCTGGAGTTTGTCACTGTCAGGATATTGTGACAGTCTGAAAAGGGCCTGTTGGAGCCGTCTCTGCAGTTTTTATACAGAACTACAACTCATTTTTGAGGATGAATTTTGGGGTAGAACTGATAAGAATAATGATCATCATCTACTCTAATGAAAGCATGAAAATGGTTTAATTTTAGTTTCACTGACAGTAAAATTATGCTTTATAATGTGAGTGCAGAAGAAACTAATGTTAGTTGATACTTTCCATGAAATGGCACAAAATAAGGCTTGAAACTGGCTTCTTTTTAGATGGTCAGTGAGAAGAGTTACTTAACCTTTAGAAAATTAAAAGAATTAAATAAAAACTCATTAAAGTATGTTATAAAAAAAAACTCCACAGTCGTTACAGGGTTGTAAATTTACCATAAATTAATCTCTTAATCAGTTTGGGTGCTTCGTTCATGCCAAATGGGGTAGTTATGTGTATAGTTACACACAAACTTCTTGTGTTTGGCAGTATGGAGATCTGTGACCAGTGGAAGAACATCACCATGTGTCCGCTGTGTGACCGTGTGTGCAGTTACTGGAACCTGAGCATAGCGTGTGGGACGGCCCGGGCCAGTCATCTGTTTGATAACCCTGCAACTGTCTTCTTCTCTATCTTCATGGCACTGTGGGGTGAGATCATCCCTGCCAACATCACGAGATCTAATTTCTGCTCCTCAATCTGTGCAGCAGCTGCTCATAGTGTTGTGTATTTGTTTGGGCTGTCTGCATTTTTAAGCACACGGTTTCCTCAACTCATTTGGCAAATTAGACGACAGCACACACTCAATACTGAAAGTGGACTGAAGATCAGGTGTTAAATGCATATGTAGTTAAATATTTCTTGTGTACATACATGCTGTTCTCCAAACCCTTGGCAGATATGTGTTTGCTGATGCTGAGGTTGGGTAGGTGTAGCTGTAGATGTACGGATAGGTTTAGGGTTGAGGTTCAGCAGCAGTGTAAACTGTGTATGCTGTATAAAAATATTAGATTACACTTCATTTTATGTACAGGTTTACAGTGTCTTACAGTATAATTACACACATAAGGTAATGAGTAATATTAATTAACAACACGGACTTACTACAGGACTTGGTTTAGGGTCAGCTGTTTGTGATTATGTATAATTTGCCATTATTAAGTACATCTAACATACATAACAATGTTACTGTAAAATGAAGTGGCACCAAATTTTTTATGGAAGTAAATAGTAGTTAAAGACATAATATTCGCAAATTCAAGGATTGAACTAACCGCTGTATAGTGAATATTAGCTACTGTTTAAAAGAGTCAGTGTTTTAAATTCATCATGTTGTAGTGACTGTCATTCATTTTCTGTGTTCTAGAGACAGTTGAGTATATTGCATTACAGGTGTAACTAGCTTAATTATGTTGAGTAGCAATTTCTTTGGCTGAATGCTGTGCAGCCACTATTTAGTGAATTTGAATTTTGTGTTAGTTTGAGAATCGAGAGCCGAACTGACTGTCTTTCTTTCAAGGCATTATTCTTCCAGTGCGCCGTCTCTATATCTCTTCGTTCTCTCTGTCCTAAACTAAACATCTGTTCATCTTGTCGTTTTTATCATCTGTTTGGCTGTTTCCTGTGTGTCTGTGTGACTCCATTTAAACTGGTTTCCATAACGTTTCTCAGTTCTGTTCTGTGTCGTCTGCTGAGGGATTTGGACAGGAAGTCACTGACTTTGGCTCTGTTTGGGGGGCAGAAGTTCACACACAAGATTTACTGTGTTTCCATCTGTTTGCAAGAGACGTATGACAGCTGTTGCTCTTTTACAAGTATAAATGCAAAGATGCATTGTAAAGCATTGTAGGTTTGTGTAGGTGTCTTAAAGCTACACCCCTGTACCTTTAAAGAGCCATGGCCAGAAATCTTCATTTGTTCTGCTTTTGGTCCCTTGAATGGATGAAAAACACAGCAGGAAAACAAACCTCCCATTCTGAGTGCCATCATGACTTTTATTTCAATTCTCATCCATGAATTTAGCCAATGTGTGAAAGTCTGCTGCACGCATAGACTGATTTAGCTGCTCCCATCATTTACACGCGATTATTAATCATCTTTATAATTAAAACGTTAATATTTGATTACATTCTGCTACATTTAGCACCTTTCCTCCTAATGGTTTCTCAGGTGTGGGTCAGAAGTGTAATGGAGTTCATTTCCTCCTGTCAGTGTTATTAATGCAGTCTTGTGTGTTTCAGCGGCGTTCTTCATGGAGCATTGGAAGCGGCGGCAGATGCGTCTCAACTACGAGTGGGATCTCACAGGGTTTGAGGACGAGGAGGTCTGATCACATGACACTCTCACATTAACACATGACACATCATCACTGGAAGTCATCTCACTAGTCTGTCATTTAATGCTGTCATCCTCTTCTTCCCCTGGTGTGTGTAGGAAGCACTGAAGGTTTGAACATATTCAGACTCTTTTCATCAGCTCTGATCTCTGACCAGCATTCCCAGCTGTCTTTTCATCCACTATTCCAAACTCTCCTCTCAAGTCTTTCACAGGAACTCTAGCATGTGCTGAAATGTCTTAGAAACACTCACCTAAAAAAGAAAAAAACTATCTTGCTTTCTTCTTTCCTTCCTTCCTCCCTCACTCCCTTTGTTTTTCTTTCTTTCTTTTGCTCTGTTCTTGTGTCAGTTTTGTCATTATAGATTGTCAATTGTTTTTGTCAGGATCACCCGCGAGCCGAATATGAATTCAGAGTCATGCAGAAATCACTGAAGAAAGACCATAAATCACAGAAGGTGACACTGTATATTGTTTTTGCTATAAATATTATGCTGTTTACTATATTTCGTTGAAGCTGCTTTGAAACAATATATATTGCCAAAATAAACCAATATTTTATAGTGCTTTTATTGTTTCAATTTAATTTTAATTTCAATTTAATTTAGTTGTTATAGATTTGCTGAAATATTTGTAACCATAGACTTACTAAAATTAAAAGTTTCCTGACCTTGCCAACACAAAAAATACTCCTCTGTCATCCCTAATGTGTTTTGCACTTATTTTTTTTCTTATTCTTTAGCCAGAGAAAGAAAAGCTGACATGTAGAGACAGATTTCCTGCATATATGACAAACCTCATCATGATGCTTTTAATGGTAAGGCTGTCTTACGCCAGCATATGAATTCATATATCTGACAACACATTACCATAAAGTCTTATTTGTTAACATTAGTTAATGCATTAGCTAATATAAACTAACAATGAGGAACTTATTTTTACAGCATTTCTTAATCGTTATGTTAGTTTTATAGCTATAATTACGTTGTTCATGTTAGGTCACACTTCACAGTGCATTAACTAATGTTAACAGATACAACATTTGATTTAAAAAAATGTAAATGCTGTAATCAGCATTAACTATGAATAAATGCTCTAAAAGCATTGTTAATTGTTAGTTCATGTTAACTAATGTAGTTAACTAACGCTAACAAATGAAAACATATTGTAAATTATCTCATATTCATATTCAATCCATATATGAGCATGCCCAGTGGGCACCTTGATATCAATTTAATGTCAAATATTAGTCAAGACTTGATCAAGATGCTGTAACATCATTTTAATTCAGTTCAATTCAGTTTGGGCAACAATTTCTTCCAGTGGTAATTGGATGAAAATTGGAAGTTAATCCCACACTGAAGTTGGTTTAATGTATATATAGGTCAATATGTTTGGCATTTAATTTACACCAAATCAACATCATGTCAAGATTTTGATGTCAGTTTGATTTGCATATTTGACGTCAGTTTGATGTCTTTTCAACATCAATTGCCCACTGGGTTTGAATATGAATATGTTTGCATAAATACATTTGGCACAGGCAGACATCATGATTTCACGTAACCCTCTGATGCATGGTTTCAACTAGAGTGGACAGATCTTTAAAATCCATTTTAACCATCCAAACCATCATGGGTGATGACCTTTGACCCTTACCCATCATTTTATATGACTGTCCTCTGTATATGTCATTGTTTTCTTTATCTATGACAACATAAATTCAACATGGCTGAGGAAAATGGTGAAGCATCAGCTACCTCTGGAATATCTACCTCTGTCTTTTATTCCAGGAGATTCAGACAGGTAAAAATATACTTTTCAAAAGAATAATATATATTTTAAAAAAACATCAGGTATTATTAATGGGTTTGTTGCTGTTCACCAAAAATACATCTGTCTACTGTAGTGGGCACCATGCTTAAAAGGGTACATGTGGTCTATATATATTACAGTTCAAAACTTTTATTCAGCAAGGAAGCATCAAATTGATCAAAAATGACAATAAAAATTATGTTTCCAAAAAAATATTAAGCAGCATAAATGTTTCTTGAGCAGCAAATCAGCATATTAGAATGATTTCTGAAGATCATGTGACACTGAAGACTGGAGTAATGATCATCGGGAATAAATGACATTTTACAGTATATTCACATAGGATACAGCTATTTTAAATTGTAATAATATCTCACAATATTACTCTCTGCACTAGTGCTGTCGTAATACCAAAATTTCAGTAGTCAGTACCAACAGCAGTAAAATTTTACGGTTCTTGGTACAAAAATTATTGGAACTATTCCGTTATTTAACTGTTTTAACTATTTGCAAATAAAAATTTTGTATAGAAATTAAAGTAAAAAGTATAATTATAATAATTAATAATAATGACAATTATAAGAAAAGATTAGCATCTATTCTTCAAAGTGTAAACATTGTTGGCATGCAATGGAAATTGGTATTTTTAAGTATATCTGAATGAAATGGCTTCTTAAATGAGAAAAAAAAGTAGGACAGGATGTGATTTTGTCCATTGGGAATTGATTGGATCTCTGGATCATTGTGGTTTTCTCCGGCTGTGATCTCACGTGAGTGACAGGCTGCTGGCGGGGAGCGCTTATTGTCCCAGATTATTATTCCCTGTCCAGTGGGCAATTAGTGTTGAAAAGACAAGCAATTGACATCAAAACTGACGTCAAATAACAGGTCAAATATGCAAATCAAACTGACGTCTAAACTTGACATGATGTTGATTTGGTGTAAATTGAATGTCAAACATATTGGCCTACATATACATTAAACCAACTTCAGCGTGGGATTAACTTCCTATTTTCACCCAATTACCACTGGAAGAAATTGCCGTCCAAACTGAATTTTAAATGATGTTACAGCATCTTGATCAAGTCTTGTCTAACATTTGACGTCGAATTGATATCAAGGTGCCCACTGGGTGGATGGGAAACTGTTTTGATTAAAGATTATGAGAGCACATGTATTAAAAAAAAAAAGATATGCATGGATAAATCATCAATAATAAACACTGCAGCATTCCATTTAAGTAATCAAATTAAGAACAATGCAACATTTTACATGTAATAAAATAAGTGGCAGTTCTATTACTCTTCATGTACACTCCCTGACTTAATGAACAGATCTTTTTTGACAAAACACTGTAAATCATTGCCATTTCAGATGTGATACCACATTTAAATACTGTTTTCACTCCTGACTGACCCCTGGCAGTCATTTCAGTTCAGTGCAAACTCACAGTGTACGTTGAAACCTTTGTGCAAACACAATTATGCACAGGAGTGTTTGGAAGCATCAGGTACCAAATATTGGTAATACTGGTATCATTACTAGGTTTATAAAATTTAGATTAGCATCTATTCTTCAAAGTGTAAACATTGTTGGCATGCAATGGAAATTGGTATTTTTAAGTATATCTGAATGAAATGGCTTCTTAAATGAGAAAAAAAAGTAGGACAGGATGTGATTTTGTCCATTGGGAATTGATTGGATCTCTGGATCATTGTGGTTTTCTCCGGCTGTGATCTCACGTGAGTGACAGGCTGCTGGCGGGGGGCGCTTATTGTCCCAGATTATTATTCCCTGTCCAGTGGGCAATTAGTGTTGAAAAGACAAGCAATTGACATCAAAACTGACGTCAAATAACAGGTCAAATATGCAAATCAAACTGACGTCTAAACTTGACATGATGTTGATTTGGTGTAAATTAAATGTCAAACATATTGGCCTACATATACATTAAACCAACTTCAGCGTGGGATTAACTTCCTATTTGGAAGAAATTGCCGTCCAAACTGAATTTTAAATGATGTTACAGCATCTTGATCAAGTCTTGTCTAACATTTGACGTCGAATTGATATCAAGGTGCCCACTGGGTGGATGGGAAACTGTTTTGATTAAAGATTATGAGAGCACATGTATTAAAAAAAAAAAGATATGCATGGATAAATCATCAATAATAAACACTGCAGCATTCCATTTAAGTAATCAAATTAAGAACAATGCAACATTTTACATGTAATAAAATAAGTGGCAGTTCTATTACTCTTCATGTACACTCCCTGACTTAATGAACAGATCTTTTTTGACAAAACACTGTAAATCATTGCCATTTCAGATGTGATACCACATTTAAATACTGTTTTCACTTCTGACTGACCCCTGGCAGTCATTTCAGTTCAGTGCAAACTCACAGTGTACGTTGAAACCTTTGTGCAAACACAATTATGCACAGGAGTGTTTGGAAGCATCAGGTACCAAATATTGGTAATACTGGTATCATTACTAGGTTTATAAAATTTCAGTATTGGTGTTTTTTTCCCCCATATGTTTCATTTGTCATTTAAATGTATGCAACCAAGTGTTAAATTCTTGTTGCCCACTGAAACCTGAATCTTTATTTTTCTATATTGCTGTTTATTCTTGTGTCCATTATCCATTAATGTTATTGAATCCAACATCCATTAATGTTTCTAAGGTGATCCAGATTCCAGATAACTAGTTTGCTTGTTCTTTGATCCATCAAGCAGTCAGAAAGTTCTTTAGCAAAATGTCCAGGCATCCTCTGTTCAAACACTGGCCCAGAATCACGACCTTACGGTCAAATACTGAAGCTTTTGGGACATCCTAAAAATACACACGAACAGAAATAATTTAGTACTGAGGAGAATGCCAAAACGCCTCCAGCTCCTCAACAACAACAATAATCTGATCGGCAGCTACAGGAAGCCTCTTGTCCACATGTTACTATATATTAAAGGTTTACATACCTTTTATCTACTGTACCTTTATCATACATCATACATACAAAGATTAATCTGCCCGTGTTTCTCATTTAAAAAAAACTTTTATTTTTATGTTATTGAAACTTTTGATACAATAGCAGAAGATTTCCATTTAAATTAACAAAGCAATGTGATCTGTGTTGATAATGCACTGAACGATTCATAGTCACTTTTATATTCTGCCTGTGGGACTTTGCTGAGAACATAACCTATTCAATAAATGAACAATGCCTTCAGTAATTAATCTGACTTTTTTCTTCAAATAAATGTGTTCTTCAGCTTTTTAAATCTTTCCAAACTAAATTTAAAGTCAATTAAGTTCCTATACTTATATCTTCATCATATCATGGCTTCATTTAAAGGCATATCTTTTTAATATTTCATCTTGTTTTTCACAGCTGTCTTAATGGTGTTTATCTGGTTGTACTTTGGGTTCAAAGATCTGTCAGCCAAATTAAGTGCATCCCTCGCTATTTTACAGATCGGTGTGACGTTTGCTATTGTATTTGGTGTGATTTTATACCGGATCTCAACCAAAGCCGCTCTGGCTATGAGCTCAAACCCCATGACCCGCTCCAATGTCAGACTGACGGTTAAAACCACAGCGGCCATCATAAACCTGGTGGTTATTCTCATTCTGGATGAAGTGTACGGCGCCGTCGCACGTTGGCTCACTATTCTCGGTCAGTTGTTGTATTTAGTAGAGCTATGCTCATCATTGATTTGATATTGATCATTGATATATGATGACATTCAGACTGACTTAGTGCTGTTGATCTTTGACGTTTACTTCTTTCAGTCATGTGTAAAATATAACGTGTGAATATCAAGCATTTGTGTTATGGTTGTCTCCTCAGAGGTTCCTAAAACGGACAAGAGCTTTGAAGAAAGGCTGATCTTCAAAACTTTCATCCTCAAGTTCGTGAATGCGTTCACTCCCATCATATACATTGCATTTTTTAGAGGCAGGGGGGTAATACATATCCAGACCAGTTTTATCTCACACAACCTTAGAGGAAAGCGCCATGTGATTTTGTCTGTTCATTTACATTCAGAATTGATGAATTAATGAAAGTATTGTCAAGTTCATACTAAACATGAATGACTAACTGTGTTCCCATTCAGACTCGGGGGGCGTCCGGGAAGCTATCTCTATGTGTTTGAGTCCTATCGGATGGAGGAGGTATGAAAACAGAAACACATGAGTTCTCTGATGAAGGGATTGATTGCAGCAGCTGACGTGATGGTTTGATGTGTTTGCTCAGTGCGCTCACGGCGGCTGTCTCATGGAGCTCTGCATTCAGCTCAGCATCACAATGCTCGGCAAACAGCTCATCCAGAACAACCTGTTTGAGATCGGCGTCCCGTGAGTGTCACGCTGACCCACACACACACCACTGTTTGAGCGATCACAAGCGACACGTTGAAAGCGTATTGTGTTTGCGTGCTTTGAGTCTTATTTGCTTTACTGCAGTAAACTGAAGAAGCTGATCAGATACATTAAATCCAAGAGAGGCTCTTTCCAGGAAGAGGAAAATGAGAAGAAGTTACAGCGTTATGAGACGGATCATTTCCTGGAGCCCTTTGGTGGCCTCACGCCCGAATACATGGAGATGAGTGAGTGTTTTTACACACTCCTAAACCAAACAAAATCATCATAAGAGATAAATTGTTCATTACTTGTCTTCATACCATTTCATTGGTACAGTTGTATTCACTGAGTTTAAAATTTGTATTTGATTGGTTCAAAAGCCATTTACTTACGTGTAACCTTAGCATATTTCAACATTATTATTTTTATTATTAATATCGTGGGTGACTCTTTTATTAAGATAAGTAGGGGGAAATTCTTAAAAATTCAGGTTCCAACTTTTTTACTGTGTACTTTGATAAATTGTGAAACCAACTCTTGAACTATTAACTACAGCTATAATATAATAACGTAATGTCTTTACCAAATCTGGAAAATTGTAAATTGACTGAAAATATGCCAAAGTCCAAACCAGTCACAACCAATGGCCAACAAAGAAAGTTTAGGCTAGTCTTTTTTTTACTAAACAATTTTCAGATGTTTTACTCCTTACAAAGAAGGTAGACAGGTAGTCTTGTTTTGCCAAATTAATTCATTAATTATTAATGAATTATTGTGCTTCCATTCCTGCAGTAATCCAGTTTGGCTTTGTGACTCTCTTTGTGGCATCTTTCCCACTGGCGCCTCTGTTTGCCCTCCTGAACAACATCATTGAAATCCGTCTTGATGCCAAGAAGTTTGTGGCAGAACTCAGAAGACCAGATGCAGCCAGAGGCAAAGACATAGGTCCGTATTTACACTGTCAGCTTTCACTTCTCACAGTTATTACATCATATAATAAAACTCAAATAAATAACCCTGCCTTAGTTTTGTGGAAGAAAATTAAAGGCAAAAGTCTTTGAAACAAAAAAGCACGTTGAATTGTACTAACTGAAAAAAAATAATGCATTGCATTAACAGTGCTTGCATTTTCATGCCTTCCATTTTCAGGGTTTGCATTTTTAGGGACTGAAATTTAACAGTTGTTTATTTAACCTGTGAATATTTCAATTCAAAACATTTCACATTTTCATAATTAAAAATGCAATAATTCATATTCTCCTTCCAGAGTTCACTTCCGAAATATTCAATCTGTTTAAAAATACGATGTACAATATTCGACAGGCAATTTTCAGTCCATTTTATTTCACTTTACAAATTCGCTTCCACAATTTCAGTGGTTCAAATTCAGCAGAAAATTCAGCATTGCACATCCGGGAACTGCAGGAATAGCAGTAGAGTACCGATGCATGATCTACATCTGCTGTTAGTCGCTCACCAGCAGGTGGCGCAGGCGGGCGCTGATGGAGTCCAAAGCAACAGGTAGAGCAAGTCATTCATTCACAAAAACTGATGCTATTTTGATGCTCTATTGATGCTAAAAAATGCTATTTTGTTCAACGCTTATATACAAAATTAACATTACATCTAAGACATATTGTTTTCGGTTGCTTAGTTTTAACTTTATATCATGGCTTGTGTGATGCTGAGTTGTAATACTGGGGTTTCCCTCTGACCTCACACTCCAGGATTCTCCAAGGATGCATGCCTCAATGAACTAATACAGTGATGTAAACAAGACCTCAGATCTCACCTTACTGATGATGCAAACTATACAGGCAAGCAGATGTACTCAGAATATAAACGTAACGTGCAAGGTTTCACGCGATTTCCCTCAGAAATCTGTTACAAGGAAAATGCTTCATACAGTTCAGTGGACTAACATGATAGCTATTAAAAGACCAAACTCAGAATACACCTTACTGATGATGCAAACTATAAACAGGCAAGCAGATGAAACCAGAATACAGTACGTTTCCCATAAAAGAAAACACTTAACACAAATGCATTCTCTGACAGCAGGTGGCACCTATGGAACAACAGCGATATAGAGTTTCCTTGGTTAGCGCTGTAAACAAAGCAGCGCTGCACTTATCAACACTACTTTAATATGCATTATATGGAGGTAAGAGGAAAAGAAAATCCCATTTCTGAAGACGATCAGTTCCTCTCAGAGATACATTCATGTAACCCCCCACATATTTGTCTTCCTCGAGCACCATGACTGCCTGGTACAGTATTTTCTCCTCTTTACAGACTTCATAAAAATTCCACACAAATTACATTTTGATTTCAATGCCGTTTGTGTGCAATTCTGGAACAGAGATCAGCCAAAATAAAAACCGGCTCAGATTTATAGCCGGTCAACCGAAACGCAGATGAAACCAGAATACAGTACGTTTCCCATAAAAGAAAACACTTAACACAAATGCATTCTCTGACAGCAGGTGGCGCCTATGGAACAACAGCGATATAGAGTTTCCTTGGTTAGCGCTGTAAACAAAGCAGCGCTGCACTTATCAACAATACTTTAATATGCATTATATGGAGGTAAGAGGAAAAGAAAATCCCATTTCTGAAGACGATCAGTTCCTCTCAGAGATACATTCATGTAACCCCCCACATATTTGTCTTCCTCGAGCACCATGACTGCCTGGTACAGTATTTTCTCCTCTTTACAGACTTCATAAAAATTCCACACAAATTACATTTTGATTTCAATGCCGTTTGTGTGCAATTCTGGAACAGAGATCAGCCAAAATAAAAACCGGCTCAGATTTATAGCCGGTCAACCGAAACTTTCCCACACTGCTGATTTAAAACAAGCAGGCGGTTCTTCGAGCTCTTGAATGCCATCTGAACATGAACTCTCTGTTCTTGTTTTGGGTTGGTGCGCAGATCATCTCTTCTTCTGCTCTTTCCTGTTGTGACGGTTCCTGAATCTGGATTGATCGCACTGACTGTATTCATCATCTGACTGCATGAACCGAACCGTTACGGTACGGGACGAATACATGTACCGTTACACCCCTAATCTGTACTCTACTGCTAACACTGCAGTTCCCGGATGTGCAATGATGAATTTTTTTTTTTTTGCCAAATTTGAACCACTGCATCTGTGGAAGCAAATTTGTAAAGTGAAATAAAGTGGACGGAAAATTGCCTGTCAAATATTACACATTGTATTTTTATTAAACAGATTATTTTGAAAGTGAACTCTGGAAGGTGAATATGAATGAATAAATTTTAAATTATGAAAATGTGTGCGAAATGATTTTAATTGAAATATTCACAGTTTAAATAAACAACTGTTAAATTTCAGAACCTAAAAATGTAAACCCTGAAAATACAAAGCACTGTAAATGCATTATTTTTTCAGTTAGTGCAATTCAACATGCTTTTTTGTTTCAAAGACATTTGTCTATTTTTCTTCCATATAGTTTAAGCTCTGTGATCAGCATTACTGTCCACTACCATTGAAAATCTTTTGAACTTGTCCTCCAGTTTGAGAAAATCATGGAATATTTAGAATATATTGAGTTTCATGTATCTGCAGTTGTAATATTCCTGCAAATCTTTCCATAAAATTAATAATTGTTTTGCATCATCTGTTGGGTGTATTTTAACAGGTTTACCTAAAAATCCTCATAAACTAATTGTGTTCCTCATGATGTCTTTACAGGAATCTGGTATAATATTCTAAGAGGAGTCGCAAAAGTGGCAGTTATTGTCAATGTAAGTGTGTCTAATAATGTAATATCACTAGCTGTCACATTTACCTTTGAACTGTGAATTTCCACCTCTTTTTTCCCCCAGCACTTTATATTCTTTAACAGTACCATTATAAACAAGTGTCTGAGCAGACATTGCTCAGTCAGAGTTCACTGCTAATTCAAGTGACTTCTTATTGGTCAACACTGCAAATTTGCATGTCAAATCCAACCCTGTAGTGCCTCAATTCCACACTGAGTTAATGCCATTAAAAAAACTAGAAATCGTAGCACTAGAACTTCCGTCCTGTTTGAAAATATTGGAAGCAGTCTTTGGATTCATGTAGCAGTGACCATTGAGCTTCTGAAGAACTGACAAGCTATTGTCAAGCTAACATCAGAGCCAAAGATAGCCCTTGGCAAACACAAAGCCACATCGCAAAAGTGATTGTACTGTAGCTGATGATTGTCAGTTTATTTATTTATATAGCGCTTTTAACAATACAGATTGTGTCAAAGCAACTTTACAGCATTAAACAGGAAAATAGTGTGTCAATAATGCAAAATGACAATAGTAAACACTAATTTTTCAGTTAAAGGCAGTTCATCACAGTGATGTCATCATCCAGCTCAGTTCTGTTTAAATAGTATCTTTGCAATCATTTGCAATCAAGTCAACGATATCGCTGGAAATGAAGTGTCCCCAACTAAGCAAGCCAGAGGCGACAGCGGCAAGGAACCAAAACTCCATCGGTGACAGAATGGAGAAAAAACCATGGGAAAAACCAGGCTCAGTCGGGGGCCAGTTCTCTTCTGGCCAGACGAAACCAGCAGTTCAATTCCAGGCTGCAGCAAAGTCACATTGTGCAGAGGACTCAACTGATTCCTGTGGTCTTGTCCCGGTGGCCATCTGAGACAAGGTCTTTACTGGGGATCTGTCTTTGGGGCTCATCTAGTTGTCCACATTCAGGACATTCAGGGTTGTCCAGGTCATCTCTAGGTCCTGATCCACCATCTTGGCTGGATATGTACTGGATCCGGGTGACTGCATTCACCATCTGATCTGGATACAGACTGGATCTGATGGCTACGGTGACCTCGGAATAAGAAAGAAACAGACTAATATTAGCATAGATGCCATTCTTCTAACGATGTAGCAAGTACATCGGGTGTTATGGGAAGTGTTCCC
>NW_015506282.1:339057-349166 GCF_001515645.1 Sinocyclocheilus grahami
AAGGGTAACATGTAAAGTGTGAAGAGTAACGGCCCTAGTACTGAGCCTTGAGGTACTCCATACTGCACTTGTGATCGATATGATACCTCTTCATTTACTGCTTCAAATTGATGGCGGTCAGATAAGTACGATTTGAACCATGCTAATGCACTTCCATTAATGCCAACAAAGTTTTCTAGTCTATTCAAAAGAATCTTGTGGTCAATAGAGTCGAACGCAGCGCTAAGATCCAATAGCACTAATAGAGAGATACAACCACGATCAGATGATAAGAGCAGGTCATTTGTAACTCTAATGCGAGCAGTCTCAGTACTATGATACGATCTAAATCCTGACTGGAAATCTATAATATATATAATTATATATCTAAAATATTTAATTCTATAATATAATTGTGAGGATACTACCTTTTCTAGTACCTTGGACAGAAAAGGGAGATTTGAGATCGGTATGTAATTAACTAGTTCTTTGGGGTCAAGTTGTGGTTTTTTGATGAGAGGCTTAATAACAGCCAGTTTGAAGGTTTTGGGGACATATTCTAATGACAATACCGAATTAATAATAGTCAGAAGAGGATCTATGGCTTCTGGAAGCACCTCTTTTAGGAGCTTAGATGGAATACATATACATGTTGTTGGTTTAGATTATTTAACAATTTTATACAATTCTTCCTCTCCTATAGTAGAGAATGAGTGGAATTGTTCCTCAGGGGATCTATAGCACACTATCTGATGCGTTACTGTAGCTGACGTCTGCATGGTTAAAATGTTATCTCTAATAGTGTCGATCTTGGAAGTAAAGTAGTTCATAAAGTCATTACTGCTGTGCTGTTGGGAAATGTCAACACCTGTTGATGCTTTATTTTTCATTAATTTAGCCACTGATTGTGTCTTTTCAAGATTTCACTTAACTAAAAAGTAAAGTAGAACAGTCTAAGGGCCAGATTTACTAAACAAGGAAAATGAGCATGAGAGCGCAATTCCAAAAAAAGCACGTGGAAAGTTCTGCAGGTAATCTACTGACAATGGCACGGCCAGATTTACTAAACAAGGAAAATTAGCATGAAAGCGCAATTCCAAAAAAGCACGTGGAAAGTTCTGCGTGTGACAATGGCACGTTAAAGAACACAGATGTAACATCTCATTTCCATAATGACCAGTGCAAATGAGCATAAGGTCCCAAACAAGCAGAGCAAATTATGGCAACATTATTTATATATGGTAATCAATGTGTTTGGATAATGTCTTCCTCTGGCATTCCAAATAAATTAATACAAATGGAAAAAATTATCTCCCTTCTACCAAGCTCTGTCTGTTCTGTTCTGTTCTGTTGCTGCTTCCTTCTGGCAGCAACAATTGCAGCCATGTCAAGTGCAAAATGGGTTAAGACATGCTTTTTTTGGCAGTAAATAATGGCGCAAATACCAGTAAATTGACTACCACATACCATAGTAAATCATTTTCAGTGATTCATGTAAATTCTCAGTGTTGGGCAAGCTACTTGGAAAATGTAGCTAACAGTTACTCATCATTAAATGAAGCTTCACTACACTAAAGCTACAGCCCTCGGAAATGTAGCAAGCTAAGCTACAGCAACATGGCAAAAGTAATTTACTACATCTAAGCTATTTTCTAAAAATGTCATTTTCATTTTGCTGTCGGCCGGAAACGTCCTATTGGTAGTTGGTAGGGATGTGCCGATACGAGTATCGGTACCGAATGGTTCACGGGGCAAATTCCAAATGGAAGTGATCATCCCTATCTCCTTGGAGTGGGGACTTTGAAGTGAGCAGGGCACATGCGTGCCATTATGTAGTCATTTGGAATTCACTTGGCAAAGGGAGCGACGTAATTTCAAAATAATGTTGCCACATTATTTATATATGGTAATCAATGTGTTTGGATAATGTCTTCCTCTGGCATTCCAAATAAATTAATACAAATGGAAAAAATTATCTCCCTTCTACCAAGCTCTGTCTGTTCTGTTCTGTTCTGTTGCTGCTTCCTTCTGGCAGCAACAATTGCAGCCATGTCAAGCGCAAAATGGGTTAAGACATGCTTTTTTTGGCAGTAAATAATGGCGCAAATACCAGTAAATTGACTACCACATACCATAGTAAATCATTTTGAGTGATTCATGTAAATTCTCAGTGTTGGGCAAGCTACTTGGAAAATGTAGCTAACAGTTACTCATCATTAAATGAAGCTTCACTACACTAAAGCTACAGCCCTCGGAAATGTAGCAAGCTAAGCTACAGCAACATGGCAAAAGTAATTTACTACATCTAAGCTATTTTCTAAAAATGTCATTTTCATTTTGCTGTCGGCCGGAAACGTCCTATTGGTAGTTGGTAGGGATGTGCCGATACGAGTATCGGTACCGAATGGTTCACGGGGCAAATTCCAAATGGAAGTGATCATCCCTATCTCCTTGGAGTGGGGACTTTGAAGTGAGCAGGGCACATGCGTGCCATTATGTAGTCATTTGGAATTCACTTGGCAAAGGGAGCGACGTAATTTCCTCATTATCTTCAGCTGGCACCGTGACAACGCAGCACGGTGTCCATCAGTAGATTCGTTGATGGACAACAGCATAAAATAAATATACATTTTATATTTTAAAAAGTTTTTATATATATTAGTTTTTATATATTATGTAGCATATTTTAAAATCCTTGGAGTGGGGACTTTGAAGTGAGCAGGGCACATGCGTGCCATTATGTAGTCATTTGGAATTCACTTGGCAAAGGGAGCGACGTAATTTCCTCATTATCTTCAGCTGGCACCGTGACAACGCAGCACGGTGTCCATCAGCAGATTCGTTGATGGACACCAGCATAAAATAAATTTAAATTTTATATTTTAAAAAGTTTTTATATATATTAGTTTTTATATATTATGTAGCATATTTTAAAAACTTTTTAAAATATAAAATGTATGTTTATTTGCAACAGTTATGCTAGCAACAATAAAAATACATTTATGACAGTAAAACAGCGGCATCTGCTGACAGACATGTGCTGCCTTGTCATGGGAAAATCCCAGCTGAAGATAATAAGGAAATTACATCGCTCCCTTTGCCAAGTTCATTCCAAATGACTACATAATGGCATGCACGTGCCCTGCTCACTTCCATTTGGAATTTGCCCCGTGAACCATTCGTTACCGATACTCGTATCGGCACATCCCTAGTAGTTGGTATTGTGGCTTTATTGCAGGCTATACAGATACATTTATATAAATGGTAACACTTCACAATAAGGTTCATTAGTTAACATTAGTTCCCTTTCAGTCGGTCACTCTCGACGTCACGTCGGATGATCGACGAAATGGGATCTCGCTTAGAAGAGACCAATCTACTTAGAGTGTAAACTAAATGAGCAAATGCACATTGGCATGCGATTATTGCTATGACAGTAAAACAGCGACATCTGCTGACAGACATGTGCTGCCTTGTCATGGGAAAATCCCAGCTGAAGATAATGAGGAAATTACATCGCTCCCTTTGCCAAGTGCATTCCAAATGACTACATAATGGCACGCACGTGCCCTGCTCACTTCCATTTGGAATTTGCCCCATGAACCATTCGTTACCGATACTCGTATCGGCACATCCCTAGTAGTTGGTATTGTGGCTTTATTGCAGGCTATACAGATGCATTTATATAAATGGTAACACTTCACAATAAGGTTCATTAGTTAACATTAGTTCCCTTTCAGTCGGTCACTCTCGACGTCACGTCGGATGATCGACGAAATGGGATCTCGCTTAGAAGAGACCAATCTACTTAGAGTGTAAACTAAATGAGCAAATGCACATTGGCATGCGATTATTGCTTCCAGCTGCCGCCAATCACAGCGTGAGTATAAGTAGGCAGCAGATGCAGCGCATGTTCAGCTTTTCGCTTCAGAGCCGAGCAATCACATCGTTCTGCTCCTGACTATTCTACTGAGAGAAGAAGACTGAACGAGTTCAGCGCGCTCTTGGAGAGCTCTTCGTGTTGGCAGTACGGCGCTTCAGCGGTGGTGGTTTCCCGTGTCGAGTGGGTTGCACACATCAGGCTGCACTACCCCCTGTTTGTGTTGCAGATGATCATCTCCCCTGTGCGCCTCAGCATGCTAAAAGAGCTTTTTCCCTAAAGGAGCAATTTCGGGTGCGTCTTTTTAAAGACGAAGTTGCGTGGCAAACTTGACGTTACGTCTTTGTAAAGACGATGTGGGTCTTGCTACAGACAACGTATCACCGGGGCGTTTCTGGGTGCAGTCGTTACCTGGCGCTGGGTGATGGACTCAACATCACACTGAGGTGGCGTTTGTGGATGAGTCATCTTCTTATTGCGAGAAGATGATCATCTCGGAGTCGCGGGCCAAGCCCGGTTTCTTCAAGGGGCGGAGTTCCGTTGCCTCAGCCTCGATCTAGCTACTTCAGGCAGTAGCGCAGGCGGTCTGAGGCACTCCGCAGCCAGTTGAGCTGCCAATGGAACGTGCTGGGCCCTCTACAAGGAGCGTACCAGCCGTATCCTTTGGCGATGTGGGTCTTGCTACAGACAACGTATCACCGGGGCGTTTCTGGATGCAGTCGTTACCTGGTGCTGGGTGATGGACTCAACATCACACTGAGGTGGCGTTTGTGGATGAGTCATCTTCTTATTGCGAGAAGATGATCATCTCGGAGTCGCGGGCCAAGCCCGGTTTCCTCAAGGGGCGGAGTTCCGTTGCCTCTGCCTCGATCTAGCTACTTCATGCAGTAGCGCAGGCGGTCTGAGGCACTCTGAGCCAGTTGAGCTGCCAATGGAACGTGCTGGGCCCTCTACAAGGAGCGTACCAGCCGTATCCTTTGGCGCTCCTCCCAATGACCAGATGTCGATTGCTGCATCGGAGGGTGAGCCAGAGCTTTCTGGAGAGGAAGATTCGGCTGCGCTGCTCTCCTCCGGGACTGTAGCAATGCCTGAATCGGATCCAGAAATAATGGCTATGCTTTCCCGGGCCGCTGTTGGGGTAGGGCTCGAGTGGAGACTTCCACTGTTTCCCGAGCCCTCAAGGTTGCACGATTGGTTCTCAGGGTGGTCTGCGCTGGTTCTCAGCGCCCCGCCTCGGTGCTTTTCTTCCCGGAGGTGCATGAGGAGCTCACCAGGTCGTGGACGGCACCTTTTACTGCCGGAAACCGATCTGCTGGTTCCTCCTCCCTCACCACCCTCGATGGTGGTGCAGCTAGGGGTTTACAAGGGTCCCCCCGGTGGAGCAGTCAGTTGCGATGCAGTTGTGTCCTAATACCACCTCCAACCGGCAGGGAGAACCGTGCCTCCCCTCCCAGGTCTGTAGGTATTCGACTGGCCAGCGATGCTTATATGACCTGTGGAGAAGCTGCCTCCAACCTTACACGCTACGGCGTGATTGCAAGTGCAACAGGCCAAGGCACTGAGGGACTTGCACGAGGGTGGTCACAACCCGGAAGTTCGCAGAGAACTCCGCACCGCGACGGACCTCGCGCTACGAGTGACGAAGGTTACGGCGCGGTCTCTGGGTCGTGCGATGTCCACTATGGTGGTCCAGGAGCGCCATTTCTGGCTCTGACTGGCTGACATGCGCGAGACGGACAAGACACGATTCTTGAATGCCCCCGTGTCCCAAAACGGCCTTTTCGGCGACACAGTGGAGAACTTGCTCAGCAGTTCTCTGCTGACCAAAGCAGACTGAGGCCATCAAGTACATCCTGCCCCGGCGTGCAGCTGCTGCCGTCGCCGAGAGAGTACATCGTGCAGCTGCTGCCGTCGCCGAGAGGCAAAGCTGTGCCATGGAGCCGGTCGCAGGGCAGCCACCCCCGCCCGTCCAGGCCGCCGCCAAACCTGGTGGCAAGCGAAAGAGCAAGGAGGCCCTGAGATGGGCAACCCAGAGGTGGAGGGACCTGTTCTTCGGGAGATGGTAAGCACACCACTCCCTCCCCCGGAGGAGGGCCGGGCGGAGAATCTTTTCATCTTTTTCCGCCACTGACCTCTCGGTCGGTGGTACCCAAATACTCGACAAAGAGCAATTCCTCTATTTCTGGGTAGCGAGATCCCAATTCGTCGGTCATCTGACGTGACGTCTCCATTCCCTCCTTGAGGGAACGAGGGTTACCATATGTAACCGAGACGTTAACATGAACTAAGAATGAACAATACTTCTGCAGCATTTATTTATGTTAACTTCAATATATACTAATGCATTATTAAAATCAAAAGTTGTTTTTGTTAACATTGGTTAATGCTCAGTGAACAAACTTAAACTACCAATGTATGACTGTATTTTCATTAACTAACATTAACAAAGATTAATACTGTAATAAATGTATTGTTCATTGTATGCTCATGTTAGTTGATACATTAGCTAACATTAACTAATGAAATCTTATTGTATAGTGTTACCATATAAATGTATAGGCCTACAGATAGGCTATGATTATTTGCATTCGTTGAATGTGTCATTATATTATTAACATTTCACCAAAATCAAGTTTTTGACCAGCGAATGTTTTTTCCCGACATTACAACCACATCAAAGGCAGTGCATGCATTGCGTTTAGGTTTTCAGGAACGTACAGGTTATACAGATTTCTGTCACTATGTTGGCGCTCAGTTTTGTCTGTTATTTGGCCAAAATATCAAAAGATTTAGCTCTTCGCACAAGCTATTTAGCTGTGACTCGACAACAAATGCTGGACTAAGATACTCTTCTCCGCTCCTCAAATAAAGAAAAACATTAGCCTTTATAAATATAGTGTTTCTTCAGCAAAGAAAAAGCTGTACTTATTCAATCAACAGTTCTTTATTTACCGTCAGACTGCAAACAATCTGAAATGCTCCAAACTGCGCACCACACTTCATTCACAAGAGAGGCGGGAGGAATAATGAGGTTTGACTGACAGTTTGAACAGCCAATGGAGTTACGAGGTTTAGTGGCGGTGGCATCACTTTTACTGGTCCAGGATCAGTGATCCTTAGCTGTTATATTTACGATTTGAGCTTGAGCTTTCAAATGCTTTGAAAAATGTAGCTTTTGTTGATGCTACCACCACGCTACTGAGAAATGTAGTTAAGCTAGTAGCGTCACTACATGTAGTTACGCTTCTGCCCATCACTGTAAATTCTTTCCTACCATCAATTTTGCATCTGAAAGGGAAACTAATCTCTGCTTCATAACTGGCAGCCCTTTAGATCAGCCTCAGAAGCACACAAAAAGCTGCTCTGATTGGCGATACTGCTCTGTAGATATCCTAAGGGCCTGGACTGGGGAGAGTAAATTAGCAGCCCGTTCATCCTCCGAGGCGGGAAGAGCTAATAGGGTAATGAAGGCAGGAAGCACCCAGAGAGGGCGTCTGCAGGTCACCCACTCGCTTGACTGATGCTAAAGCCAGCAGGTGGGCTGTCTTAAGCTATAGGGGCCGCAAGTTGGCCGACTGAAGGGGCTCGAACAAAGGGCCTCGAAGGGCCCTGAGGACCGTGGATAGATCCCAGGTCAGAACTGTATAAGGGCGAGGCAGATTCAGTCTCCTAGCTCCCCGCAGAAACTTCACGACTAAGTTGTGTTTTTTTATAGACTGGCCGGCCATGAGAGCATGGATTCTCTACTATGGCCCCCACGTATACTTTGAGCAAAGAAAGAGTGCGCCCCTTATCCAGCAGCTCCTGTAAGGACAAGATGGATGACATGTCGCAAGACGATGGGTCTTCATCCCGGACTGCACACCAGTCAGAGAATTCAGACCATTGAGGGCATAGAAGCATCTAGTAGATGGGTCTCTGGGTCTCTGAGATAGTGTTGGCAACCCTCGTTGGCCACAGATGTAGGCTCCACAACTCTGGTTGGGGGCTCCAAATTGTCCCACTCACCTGAGAGAGAAGGTCCTTCTTCAGCGGAATCAGCCAAGGGGCTGCCAATAGCAGCTGTACCAACTCAGGGAACCAAGACTGGTTCCGCCAGAATGGGGCCACCAGAAGAACTAAGTATCTGATTTCCCTAAAGCATAACTCACTTGGACCCATCTGCTTTGCCCCATAACTCCACTGTTTTTCCCCTCAGAGCACAAGGGGCGGGGTCGCTATCTACAAAGGAAGTGATCCACGAGTGCAGCGGGGCGAGATGCGTGCTCTTGTAATGAGAACAGCGCAGCCTCTTCGTGGGCTTGTCCAAACAGTGCTCATCCGAGGAGTGCAGGAGTGCTCTGCATGAGCCACATCCATGGCACAGCATTTTGCACCAAACGCCACTGAAAATATGCAATATGCTTTATGCTGTAGTCTCATTGAGAGCTGCAGGGGAGATTTGCGTTTTCAGCTGCGAGAACTGTCAGCACCGTAATCCGCTGCTGGGGCTCTTCTACGGCAAGCAGGAAGTTTCTTCTTCATTGGAGTCAGTGAGGATATGATTTTCATGCTGAAGGAGAAGATTATGATGAATTGGCCTTTTTGGCAGATGCGTGGGAACTAAAGATTTTACTGCAATTAGTTTCACCATCTTGAATGCTGTACAGTAGCTAGAAACCGTTCACATGCACACATTTGTATGACTGTTGAAGTGTGAATGTTTCTACATATTTAAAATTATTCTAAATGTATGAAAATAATTTTCTGCATGCTTAAGTGTGCCCCCTGTGTGCAATTAAATTTCAAAAAAGGAAATGATCCTTCACAAATATTGCCATCTTTCCTGTAGGCATTTGTGATCTCCTTCACATCAGACTTTATTCCACGGCTGGTCTATCAGTACATGTACAGTCCAGATGGGTCGATGCACGGCTTTGTCAACCACACTCTGTCTTACTTTAATGTCAGTCACTTCCAGAATGGTACCGCCCCACTGGACCCTTTCCACCTGGGCTTCCATGTGGACATCTGCAGGTACGGTGTACCTATAATAGGAGCTTTAAACTCAATTAACACTCTACATAAATATTTAATGACATATTTCTCCTTTTCCTCCAGGTATAAAGACTACAGAGAGCCTCCGTGGTCTCTGACACCATACGAGATCTCAAAAGAGTACAGTACAAGACCACACACTTGCAATGCATTGGCCAAGCATTTACATTTGCATACTTGAGTATGTTTCTAGGTTATGAATTATTCTTCTTACTAATTGATTCTCTAAACAAATTGCATCACATTAAAAAAACAAAAAAAACTCTTTTTATACACTGATAAAATGCTCATATGAAGCATATCAGTTATTGTTACAGATCAAGACATTAAAAACCTGAATGTAATGAACATTTTATCATTTTAACCCATAAAAAGTGCTGTTAGATGTTTTGATTGAAATGTGATATTTCCTTTTGATTTTCAATCCTAAAGGTTTTGGTTGCTTTGTTTGCAGTTATTTGTGATTGAAAATGTCTACTATTCTCTATTTATAACAAAGTCTAAATATGGGAGAAGTTGTAAGGCTTTTTAAACAAGGAATTTTTAAAAGCCCCAGCAGATTTGAAGTGGACGCTCTTTATTCATTCTTCTGTATGTTCAAACTGTCAGATGGGCTCCATCTAAAAAAAATAATGTTAATGTGATGAGCCATTCTCTCCTCTGCTTTAATTCTTTTCAGTCAAATGTACCTCAATATTTCATGTTGTCACTTTTATTGTATAATGGAATTGTCCTAATGCTTTTAATTCTTTTGTACATTTGATGCTTTTCACATTTAAAGGTGCTTGATAGAATATTCATTATCTGTATGTTGAGCAAGCATTAACATTGTGGAACATTATCATTTCATAAGACATATTTCTCATTCACATTGTGTTCATAGAGCGTAACAGACTTGAAAACCATAAATTCCATCTGAACTCCAATAATGTTTTAGATTTTATACATCTTTGTCACTTAGACTGTTAGATTTCTAAGGCATTTGTATACTGTCCTGAGATGTATGGCTTTGATTAACATTTACCGTTTGCACCAAATGGGTTGTACAGTAAAAACAAACACGTCAAGACACAAATGAACTGAAGGTGATTTCATGCTTCAAAGAACTCAAAGATCAAAGATTTTAAGGTCTTACATACCAAGCAGAACAGTCATATTGTTTTTTTGTTTTTTTTCAACTATGATGTTTATTACTGCCTGACGTCTACTTAAT
>NW_015506282.1:349176-350053 GCF_001515645.1 Sinocyclocheilus grahami
GAGAGAACAGGGCATTCGCATTCTCAACTACCTCGATGACTGGCTTGTACTCATTCAGTCTCAGGATTAATTGTGCGAACACAGGGATTTGGTGTTCTCACACCTCAGCCTGTTGGGCCTTCGGGTCAACTGGGAAAAGAGCAAACTCTCCCCGACGCAGAGGATCTCTTTTCTTGGTATGGAGTTGGACTCGGTCGAACAGACAGCACGCCTCATGCAGGAACGTGCTCAGTCGGTGTTGAACTGCTTGAATACAATCAAGAGCAGGGTGGTGGTCCCACTGAAATAATTTCAGAGGCTCCTGGGGCATATGGCGGCTCCGGTGGCAGTCAAGCCACTGGGGCTGCTTCATATGAGACCGCTTCAGCACTGGCTCCATGGCCGAGTCCCGAGGTGGGCGTGGCAACGCGGCACTCACCGGGTCCAAGTGACATCGGCCTGCCGCCAAACCTTCACCCCATGGTCAGACTTTGCATTTCTCTGGGCAGGAGTGCCCCTAGAACAGGTCTTCAGACATACTGTGGTTTACGCGGATGCCTCAACCACCGGCTGGGGGGCCAAGTACAACGGGCTTGCAATGTCAGGGGTTTGGACGGGGCCCCAGACTGCACTGGCACGTCAACTGCCTCAGAGTTGCTGGTAGTGTACCTTGCCTTGAGCCGTCTGGGACAACACAGCGACCGCTGCGTATATCACAAGGTGGTCTGCGCTCCCGTCGCAACTCGCCCACCACCTCCTCCTCTAGAGTCAGAAGTATCTGAGGTCACTTCGTGCTGTTCACATTCCTGGGCTGCTCAACCGAGCAGCCAACGAGCTGTCCCGAGCTGCGCTCCCGGGAGAATGGCGACTCCATCCCCAGACGGTCCAGCTGGTTTGG
>NW_015506282.1:350174-361225 GCF_001515645.1 Sinocyclocheilus grahami
TGCTCACAGCACTACAGCAGGGCCCAGTTGAGCCTTTGCAGACGGTCGAGCTGAAATTTCTTTCGATAAAGACTCTGCTCCTGCTGGCATTGGCCACCATCAAGAGGGTAAGGGACCTGCACGCATTTTTGGTCAATGATTCGTGCCTAGAGTTCGGGCCGGCTGACTCCCAGGTAGCCCTGAGACAAAGCTTCAGGACCTCAGACCAGCTCTTTGTCTGTCACGGAGGCCGGCAGAAGGGGAATGCCGTCTCTAAGCAGAGGATGGCCCACTGGATAATGGACGCCATCACCCTGCCGTATCAGGCACAGGGTGTGCCCTGCCCGTTCAGGTTGCGAGCTCATTCAACTAGAGTGTTGCATCCTCCTGGGTGCTGGCTCGTAGCGCCTCGCTGGCAGATATCTGTAGAGCTGCGGGCGGGGAGACCCCTAACACGTCCGCTAGATTCTATAGCCTTCGTGTGGAGCCGGTATCCTCCTGTGTTCTCACCTCAAACGGGTAGAAGCACTGAGATGCCCCGGCTTCGGGTCACCGGCTCGGCTCCTCAGCGAAAACCTGAATATGCGCTGCATCTGCTGCCTACTTATACTCATGCTGTGATCGGCGGCAGCTGGATGCAATAATCGCATGCCAATGCGCATTGGCTCGTTTAGTTTACACTAGAAGTAGATTGGTCTCTCTAAGCGAGATCCCAATTCGTCGGTCATCCGACGTGACGTCTCCATTCCCTCCTTGAGGGAACGAGGGTTACCATATGTAACCGAGACGTTAACTAGTGTAGTTAACATGAACTAAGAATGAACAATACTTCTGCAGCATTTATTCATGTTAACTTCAATATATACTAATGCATTATTAAAATCAAAAGTTGCTCCTCAAATAAAGAAAAACATTAGCCTTTATAAATATAGTGTTTCTTCAGCAAAGAAAAAGCTGTACTTATTCAATCAACAGTTCTTTATTTACCGTCAGACTGCAAACAATCTGAAATGCTCCAAACTGCGCACCACACTTCATTCACAAGAGAGGCGGGAGGAATAATGAGGTTTGACTGACAGTTTGAACAACCAATGGAGTTACGAGGTTTAGTGGTGGTGGCATCACTTTTACTGGTCCAGGATCAGTGATCCTTAGCTGTTATATTTACGATTTGAGCTTGAGCTTTCAAATGCTTTGAAAAATGTAGCTTTTTTTGATGCTACCACCACGCTACTGAGAAATGTAGTTAAGCTAGTAGCGTCACTACATGTAGTTACGCTTCTGCCCATCACTGTAAATTCTTTCCTACCATCAATTTTGCATCTGAAAGGGAAACTAATCTCTGCTTCATAACTGGCAGCCCTTTAGATCAGCCTCAGAAGCACACAAAAAGCTGCTCTGATTGGCGATACTGCTCTGTAGATATCCTAAGGGCCTGGACTGGGGAGAGTAAATTAGCAGCCCGTTCATCCTCCGAGGCGGGAAGAGCTAATAGGGTAATGAAGGCAGGAAGCACCGGAGAGGGCGTCTGCAGGTCACCCACTCGCTTGACTGATGCTAAAGCCAGCAGGTGGGCTGTCTTAAGCTATAGGGGCCGCAAGTTGGCCGACTGAAGTGGCTCGAACAAAGGGCCTCGAAGGGCCCTGAGGACCGTGAATAGATCCCAGGTCAGAACTGTATAAGGGAGAGGCAGATTCAGTCTCCTAGCTCCCCGCAGAAACTTCACGACTAAGTTGTGTTTTTTTATAGACTGGCCGGCCATGAGAGCATGGATTCTCTACTATGGCCCCCACGTATACTTTGAGCAAAGAAAGAGTGCGCCCCTTATCCAGCAGCTCCTGTAAGGACAAGATGGATGACATGTCGCAAGACGATAGGTCTTCATCCCGGACTGCACACCAGTCAGAGAATTCAGACCATTGAGGGCATAGAAGCATCTAGTAGATGGGTCTCTGGTCTCTGAGATAGTGTTGGCGACCCTCGTTGGCCACAGATGTAGGCTCCACAACTCTGGTTGGGGGTTCCAAATTGTCCCACTCACCTGAGAGAGAAGGTCCTTCTTCAGCGGAATCAGCCAAGGGGCTGCCAATAGCAGCTGTACCAACTCAGGGAACCAAGATCATTGTGTATGAAATGTGCTATATAAATAAACTTGCCTTGCCTTACAGGCATGCATTGGGCCATTTGTGAGGCAGTGCGTCTTGTTCCTTCAAAAAAATGTTGGGCAAAGAGAGTTGTATACTGAGGCAAATAGGTCAACCTCTGCCTTCCTAAAGACCTCCTAAATCATCTGAACTATCTGGTGGTTGAGTCTCCATTCCTCTGAAGACACATTGCCCCGGGATAGCATATCCACTCCCTGGTTCAATCTGCCTGGCATGTGCACTGCCTTCAATGAGCGCAGGTTGCACTGTGCCCATAAGAGGAGGTACAGTGCCTTGCAAAAGTATTCATACTCACTGAACTTTTCCACATTTTGTCATGTTACAACTACAAACAAAAAATTATTTTATTGGGATTTTATGTGATAGACCAACACAAAGTGGCACATAATTGTGAATTGGAAGGAAAATTATAAATGTTCAATTTATCTTTACAAACAAATGTCTGAAAAGTGTGGCGTGTGTTTGTATTCAGCCCTCCTTAGTAAATACTTTGTAGAACCACCTTTCGCTGCAGTTACAGCTGCAAGTATTCTGGGGTATGTCTTGACCAGCTTTGCACATCTAGAGAGAGAAATTTTTGCCCGTTCTTCTTTGCAAAATAGCTGAAGCTCAGTCAGATTGGATGGAGAGCGTCTGTGAACAGCAATTTTCAAGTCTTGCCACAGATTCTCAATTGGATTTAGGTCTAGACTTTGAATGGACAATTCTAACACATGAATATGCTTTGATCTAAACCCTTCCATTGTAGTTCTGGGTGTATCTTAGGTTTTCATCTAAGATTGCACTGTATTTGGCTCCATCCATCTTCCCTGTCCCGCTGAAGAAAAGCATCCCCACAACATGATGCTGCCACCACCATGTTTCACGGTGGGGATGGTGTGTTCAGTGTGATGTGCAGTGTTAGTTTTCTGCCACACATAGCGTTTTGCATTTAGGCCAAAGAGTTCAATTTTGGTCTCATCTGACCAGAGCACCTTCTTCCACATGTTTGCTGTGTCCCCCACATGGCTTGTTGGCAAACTGCAAACGGGACTTCTTATGGCTTTCTTTCAACAATGGCTTTCTTCTTGCCACTCTTCCATAAAGGCCAGATTTGTGGAGTGCATGACTAATAGTTGTCCTGTGGACAGATTCTCCCACCTGAGCTGTGGATCTCTGCAGCTCCTCCAGAGTTACCATGGGCCTCTTGGCTGCTTCTCTGATTAATGCTCTCCTTGCCCGGCTTGTCAGTCTTCATGATGCTGTTTGTTCACTAATGTTCTCTAACAAAAGGGTTTTTATTTTATTTTTTTTATTATTGTATCTATTTATAATTTTCCTTCCAATTCACAATTATGTGCCACTTTTTCTTGGTCTATCACATAAAATATATTTTAAAACACATTTTTACAAAATGTGGAAAACTTTTGCAAGCCACTGTAGTTGATGATGTGCATTCCCTTCTGTCTTAGAGAGGGCCACGTCCATACACTTTGTAAAAGTCAGAATGGGAGGACTGTTAGCCATGAAAATAAGACAACATGATGCTGCCACCACCATGTTTCACGGTGGGGATGGTGTGTTCATGGTGATGTGCAGTGTTAGGTTTCCACCACACATAGCATTTTGCATTTAGGCCAAAAAGTTCAATTTTGGGCGCATCTGACCAGAGCACCTTCTTCGACATGTTTGCTGTCTCCCACATGGCTTGTCGCAAACTGCAAACGGGACTTCTTATGGCTTTCTTTCAACAATGGCTTTCTTCTTGCCACTCTTCCATAAAGGCCAGATTTGTGGAGTGCATGACTAATAGTTGTCCTGTGGACAGATTCTCCCACCTGAGCTGTGGATCTCTGCAGCTCCTCCAGAGTTACCATGGGCCTCTTGGCTGCTTCTCTGATTAATGCTCTCCTTGCCCGGCTTGTCAGTCTTCATGATGCTGTTTGTTCACTAATGTTCTCTAACAAAAGGGTTTTTATTTTATTTTTTTTATTATTGTATCTATTTATAATTTTCCTTCCAATTCACAATTATGTGCCACTTTTTCTTGGTCTATCACATAAAATATATTTTAAAACACATTTTTACAAAATGTGGAAAACTTTTGCAAGCCACTGTAGTTGATGATGTGCATTCCCTTCTGTCTTAGAGAGGGCCACGTCCATACACTTTGTAAAAGTCAGAATGGGAGGACTGTTAGCCATGAAAATAAGCATCTTTCAGATCCATCGATAAGAACCAGTCACCTGGGCAAACCTGTGCGAGGAACTTTTTCAAACAACCGGGCCACATCCTGAATGGCTGCTTTGTCAGGGTGCGGTTGACGTGTTTGAGATCAAGGATGGGCCTGAGCCTCCCATCTTTCTTTGGAATGAGCAAATAGCGGCTGTATCATTGTTCTGGACTGAAGTTTGGATCACACCCCTGAAGCGGGGAAGTCTGTGAGTGAATTGGAGTGAGTATCTTTTTCTATAGTCTGCAGAACCCAGAATGCCCAAGATGGCTTCCCAGGCCAGAATTGACCTAATTGGTAAGCCCCTCCCCTCGAATGCAGATGAGCCAATGGCAGTCGAGTATCAGTAGCACGGGGAGCGGAACTTGGACATCTGTAGGTTTCAGCGCCATAGAGAAACATTGGAAGATCCGATGCTCGCATTGTTTTTATGGGGTTTATGCTTAAAAAAATGGAAAAACGATGTGCCTGGGGTGCTTGTAACAGTGATTCCAGGTATCCTGAGAGAATAGGAAATGGAATTTATTTTATTCTATTTCCTAAAGCCAACAAAACTGAGAAAAATGTCCCAAATCATTCAACCCCAATCCCAATGAAGACAAAAATGTTCGTTTTCTGGTTGTTATACTCTCATTAAGTTACAATTTTCATCTACTTAAGCAGAACATTAATGTCATCTTGAGCTTTAGCAAGGTATCTCTGGCTAAAACTAGTCCATACAAACCTAAATAGCGGACTGTTCTAGCGTCTTGTACAGTGTAGGGCAAAAACACATAAACAAAGATCTACATTTCACTGTCTCTTCATATTAAACTGGTTAAATGTAAATTAAGTTATCGTACCCTGCGATACATGAACAGTGTAGATCCGGGATGTTTTTTTCTGGGATCGTGACGAACATGAGGCTTCTCCTGCTTGCATTGTGATCTGTAAACTCTCGCTTCCAAATTAATAACCACAATATTTTATTTAAAAATCTTTTATATATCCCTCCATGGCATATTTAAGTCCCACTTGAATGGTGGTCCTTCTGTGTCCAAAATTTATTAAAAAGATATAGGGACAAGGTTTTCACAACGACAGCTGTCATTGTAAGACAGTTAGCAACTCCTTTTGTTTGTCCGAGTTCGCAACAGTAACTAAGGGGGGCGGGGCTTACCTATAGGGCAATTGTATGGGTGCACAAACATCTATTGGGGCAAACATTGCCAGCATTGGCAACAAACACACGCTCCAACACCTGCATCTGGACCAGGGATTGGGAGGAACATTCCAAGCTTTCTTGGAAAGAGGTCCCACCGCAACAGGCCTTCCCCTTCCCCCTTTGCTGGCCGGGAAAAGAGCACCGGGGAATCCTCTCTCTGTGGCTAGAGTGAAACATGTGGGATCTGAGCCGGCATAACTCACTTGGACCCATCTGCTTTGCCCCATAACTCCACTGTTTTTCCCCTCAGAGCACAAGGGGCGGGGTCGCTATCTACAAAGGAAGTGATCCACGAGTGCAGCGGGGCGAGATGCGTGCTCTTGTAATGAGAACAGCATGTCTCTGTGAGCGCAGCCTCTTCGTGGGCTTGTCCAAACAGTGCTCATCCGAGGAGTGCAGGAGTGCTCTGCATGAGCCACATCCATGGCACCGCATTTTGCACCAAACGCCACTGAAAATATGCAATATGCTCTATGCTGTAGTCTCATTGAGAGCTGCAGGGGAGATTTGCGTTTTCAGCTGCGAGAACTGTCAGCACCGTAATCCGCTGCTGGGGCTCTTCTACGGCAAGCAGGAAGTTTCTTCTTCATTGGAGTCAGTGAGGATATGATTTTCATGCTGAAGGAGAAGATTATGATGAATTGGCCTTTTTGGCAGATGCGTGGGAACTAAAGATTTTACTGCAATTAGTTTCAGCATCTTGAATGCTGTACAGTAGCTAGAAACCGTTCACATGCACGCATTTGTATGACTGTTGAAGTGTGAATGTTTCTACATATTTAAAATTATTCTAAATGTATGAAAATAATTTTCTGCATGCTTAAGTGTGCCCCCTGTGTGCAATTAAATGAGGCTTGTGGATCTCAAGGGCCAGAGCTGATGAACACTGGCGTAGACAGTCTTCTGTGTTGTCTTGCAGGTCTATTATTGTCATGACAAAACATTTTGAATAATCTTGTTGAGCAAGTTTGTTAAACTACCTGAAGAACATATCCAACGTAATGAAAAATAGTAACTCTGTCATCCCCTAGAGAACGAAGGTTTGTTAATACCACAGTAATACAAGATCAAATTGGACGGTACAAGACCACACACTTGCAATGCATTGGCCAAGCATTTACATTTGCATACTTGAGTATGTTTCTAGGTTATGAATTCTTCTTCTTACTAATTGATTCTCTAAACAAATTGCATCACATTAAAAAAACAAAAAAAACTCTTTTTATACACTGATAAAATGCTCGTATGAAGCATATCAGTTATTGTTACAGATCAAGGCATTAAAAACCTGAATGTAATGAACAATTTATCATTTTAACCCATAAAAAGTGCTGTTAGATGTTTTGATTGAAATGTGATATTTCCTTTTGATTTTCAATCCTAAAGGTTTTGGTTGCTTTGTTTGCAGTTATTTGTGATTGAAAATGTCTACTATTCTCTATTTATAACAAAGTCTAAATATGGGAGAAGTTGTAAGGCTTTTTAAACAAGGAATTTTTAAAAGCCCCAGCAGATTTGAAGTGGACGCTCTTTATTCATTCTTCTGTATGTTCAAACTGTCAGATGGGCTCCATCTAAAAAAAATAATGTTAATGTGATGAGCCATTCTCTCCTCTGCTTTAATTCTTTTCAGTCAAATGTACCTCAATATTTCATGTTGTCACTTTTATTGTATAATGGAATTGTTCTAATGCTTTTAATTATTTTGTACATTTGATGCTTTTCACATTTAAAGGTGCTTGATAGAATATTCATTATCTGTATGTTGAGCAAGCATTAACATTGTGGAACATTATCATTTCATAAGACATATTTCTCATTCACATTATGTTCATAGAGCGTAACAGACTTGAAAACCATAAATTCCATCTGAACTCCAATAATGTTTTAGATTTTATACATCTTTGTCACATAGACTGTTAGATTTCTAAGGCATTTGTATACTGTCCTGAGATGTATGGCTTTGATTAACATTTACCGTTTGCACCAAATGGGTTGTACAGTAAAAACAAACACGTCAAGACACAAATTAACTGAAGGTGATTTCATGCTTCAAAGAACTCAAAGATCAAAGATTTTAAGGTCTTACATACCAAGCAGAACAGTCATATTGTTTTTTTGTTTTTTTCAACTATGATGTTTATTACTGCCTGACGTCTACTTAATTGTTAATACATATAACTTATATCTTCTGTTTGCTTGCCTTAATTTAGAAACAATGTGCTTTAGTGAGTGTGTCACTGTTATTGTAATGTAACATTTAAAAGAAATAAAGTAAATAAAGTCTACTCCAGCTGTCAATGTACTTTTGTGACATTATGCCATTCGGTCACATTTCTGTTAATTTATGTTCTGTTCCATGGACTCTTATTTTGATATATATTTCTGTTTCCTGTACATTCCTTTGCTTGAAATTTTAATGACATTTAAGCATTTTAATTTATGTTAACTAATTATCTGTAAATCATTATCGATTGTTCAATAAGTTCATTAGTAAACATATACAAGCATGTGATCTCATATTTGTAGCTATTTTAATATATATTATTTAATGTTCTGTTAAGCATTTTATAATGTAAATGATTTATTAATGAAATTTCTAAAGTGCGGTTAAAATCATTTGTAGATTTAAAAAGTACATGATCATATATGAACTGAATGTTTAATAACATCTGTTAATGCAGTGGTTCCCAAACTTTTTCTGCCAGGCCCCCCTTTTGTAGAGAAAAATATTTTCAGCCCGGAGCCCTGAAAAGGGCGGGGCTAGTGACGTGAGGGGTAAACGTTGGTGGGATAAACGACAGGGGGAAAAGCTGAAGCTGATGCTTCACTTTATCGCACTGACACCAGTCATGAGGGAGTATGTTACCCCTAAACATTGAAAAGATATTAGGATATTACGACAACATTACTCTTAGGACATTGTAAACTAATTTTTTTCATGAATATGACTTAACCTGATGGAGGACACGCTCAGTGATTCAGGCAGGCTCTCTCTCTCGCACACGTGCTGTTTAGGCATGTTTTGTGCCATTGATCATCGTCGTCATCCTTAATAAATAAAACATTTATTCATCCTTGGGTGTCGGCTGTGAATCCAGTGGAGAGAAATCCCCCACCACTAACTGCAAACTGGCATTCAGATCTGCCTCCATTTTGTTAGCAACGCCCCAACTTCCAACGATCCAATCAATTCCCGAAGGACGAAATGAAGTCCCGCCCTCTCATTTCAGATGCTGTTTCACTCGGATATACGGCACAGTAGAGAAGAAAAGACCATCGCAACTTCCGTTTCATGCCGACTTTAATTTGCCTGTGTATTTAAGTTCCTGTCTGTTCAGTTAGTGTTTGTCGGATCTCGTCAATGTCTTCCCGTGTGCTAAGCCTTCCTCTTGTGAATTTACCTTCTGTGTGGATATTAAAGATTACTTTACCCTCATCATCTTCGTGAGTGTTTTGAGTGCACCTGAGTGTGACTGAAGATCCGACAAAACAGGAAGTTAAGCGGCGCGTTTCCCCTCGTTTGTTTTCTAGTTTTTGAAAGTCTTTTATTTTTTGTTTATGGATCGCCCCAAATTCCTCCTCCTCCTGCTGGAGTAGGGGGAACTTGCCCTCGAGGACCACACCAGACTATTTCTGGACATTGCCAACAATAACAACTACCCAGACGTAAACTCTGAACTCTGCTCATTCTACATAGCGAGCCTCAACACCACATGCAGAGCGCGGTTGTCCGGAGACGGTCCTCGAGGGAATTTCACCGTCTTTGTGGAGTGGGTACTGGTGAGAAATGGATCCCAGTTCACCATCTGCCACGCTGATGAGGAACTCACCAGCCCCACTCCAGACCCAGAGCCCAGCCAAATACCACCCCGCTGCACGGAGCAACAGCCAGATCCCACTGCGACCGACGAGCCATCGCCTAATGGAGCGACAGAGCTGAGGTTTGCCCCAGAGCCAGAGCCTCATGGAACGTCTGACCAGGTGTGTGAGCCAGCAACAATGCAACATGGAGGATTATACAGTGGAGAGTGAGGGCGCAGAGGAAAGCCCCGCCCACTGTGCCACTGCTGAGGGTGAGCTGCAGCTGGACTCAGGGGTTTTAATAGACTTTTATTCAGAACTACCCAGTCTTCCGTCATCATCTGAAATCTCTGCCTGTCCTGTTATGGCCATGGAGGCCGTTTATGAACTATTCGTCAGCTCTGAACTGTCTGTCCCATCACGACCATGGTGGTCGTGCCCGAACTGTTTGTCTGCTCTGATCTGTCTGAACTGTCTATCTGCCCTGAACAGTTTGCCTGTCCTGTCTCGACCATGGAGGTCATTCCCCTATCTCTGCTGCTCCCAGTGCTGGGAGTGGCCTTCTGGTGTGTGTGGGCAGCACACACCATCCCTGAACCCCCGGACTGCTCAAAACTCCCACCACCTCTTCATCAGTCCTCAACACCACCTCCGCTGTCCCCTGCCAGCCCCTCTGCTCACCCTCAGCCCACCATCGGTGGTGTGGGTCTGCCAGTCTCCATTAGCGTTGTGGCTGGAAGATCCCTTGTCTTCGCCTCCGAGTCCCAGACTCCGCCTCGGCCTATCGACCCAGCGGCTCCACCATGTCTCCTAGCTCCCTCCTCTCTGCCGTGGCCCGCCATTCCACCAGCTCTGCCGGCCTTCCGGATCCCCGCCTACGCCTCGGTCGCCTGAGCCATCTGCTCCGCCTTGGCCCTCCGGATCCTCCCTGTCGCCCTGGCTCGTCGGAGCTCTGTCTCCTCTCCCACCTGCTTCGCCACTGTCAGTTGGCCTCCTGGAGTTGCCAGCCATTCCTCCACCATGGCTCCTCCCTCTGTCATCGCCACCCTGGTCATCTGCCTGCCTTCCTGCCTACCCTTCGCCATCCCCTGTTACCATCCCAACTCCGCCCCTTTGTCCTCCTCCTAAGTCCCCTCTGTCCCTCCTTTGTTGTTTTTATTATGACGCGAAGTTGCGCCTGGCCGGAGGGGGGAGTACTGTCACGGACTCATGGATCATGGATTTTTAGTTTGTTGTCTCACTCATGTTCACCATGTTTAGTATCTATGAATTCGCCTTCTGATGATCTAAACGAGCGAGTATATTATATGTTGGTACATGGGCAATATATTAGTGTCCTGAGAATCTTTAGTAATTTCGATTCAAGTTCCATTTGCAAAGTACCATGCCCTCGCACAAAGGGTCATAAGAACTCCCCCAGTATCTCAAAACTCCCACTTGTGACGTCAGCCTTTCTCATTGGACAAGCCCATTTTGAGAGGCGGGAATCTTCAGAGACATTAAAAGTCCCACACTAGGGACCCGCCCTGAGTCGGTGGTTTGGTTGAATTCTGAGAAGATGAAAATGTGAGCAAATGCTCCAGGACACCCTAAGTTTTGTGCCAGGCCTTCAGCCTCGACTTTTCCATTCATCAAGATTCTCTGACGCAAACTGGTTCTTTTTCATCAACCAACTTCAGCAAAGATC
>NW_015506282.1:361292-362894 GCF_001515645.1 Sinocyclocheilus grahami
TAATTGATACATTAGGTATCATTTGCACCTTTTTACAAAGGTGTGTTTGAACAAAGAATTTGATGTTCCCTTCAGGCTATAAATCTGCTGAATATGCAAATGGTTCCATAACTTCTTAAATTCTTATTTCTCTTCTCTTTACTGTGTTAAGCTTTAACCCTTTCCTATACAAACTGTGTGTGTGTGTATATGTGTATGTTAGACCAGTTTAAGTGTTTATGTAGTATGTTAGACTAGTTTAAGTGTTTATGTAGTTAATAAAGCCTTACTTGTATCACACTTGATGTTGTTCATTGTTTGCTCATAACTGGAGTCACTTAATCATGCAGATTTATGCTACAAGCTCTTTGTAGAATTGTACAGTAAGAAAGTTATTTCCCTTAACCAGGAAATTAACGTTCTTAGAATTGACAGACAGTTGACCCTGAGAGGTCAGCTAAATATCTACAGCGGATCTAAATATTTATAATTAATTATAACTAGTTATGATTAATTATTCATATTTCCCCATGAGCTGATTTGCTACAGGGGTTAGTGGTCTTTAATTGAAGCTTTTAAATACAGCATGTGTGTATGCAGTGTGAAGTAATTTGAACTTAACCTAATCCCTGGTTTCTGATTTTTCACTTTCCTTTTCTTCTTTTTCTCTGTTTCCCAATCTGCAATTCGTCTCAGCGAATGCAACTACCTTAGATGTATCCTTCCTGAATGCTATTGCTCAGTTACTAATTAATTAAATCTAAATTTAATTAAATTTTAACTGTCTATCTAGAGAACAATCATTAAGTTGTTGGGTGTTTTTAGTAACACAGTGAATAACGCGCTACAGAGGGCGGGGCACACACATGGCTGGCCTCAGCATGGGAGCTGAACACACAGCAGCTGTAACCAGGCATGGTGTGTGCCCAACACAAACCTTACAGTTAATCACGAGTGCTACTGATTGTTCCTAATACCAGATTGATTACCTTTTTATTTAATAATAGCAGTCAGCTAATTTTAAATCCATTTACATGTTATGCCCCCTTTTGTTCCACTTTGATTTGATGATCTCTCTGAACCTCAAAATGAACCAGAGACACTTTTATTTTTGATTTGTTTATTTTCAACATGTGTTCTAATTTTATGACCCTGTTACACAAGTCATCTAGACAAATACTAGGGCACAACTCTAGTCCTGAGCACCAAATAATAAGCATAATCTGAATAGAAATCCTCTCCCTTTCCTTTTCCCTCTTCTACTTCACTTCCTCAGAGATTGAGCCTGTTGTGAACCATCAGTAAGTTCTGAGTGATAATTTGACAATAAGAACAGTCTTAAGTCATCAATCAGAACTCTGTTCACCCCCTTTTCAGCAAACATATGCTGACCCAAACCGTAGCATCCTGTCATCCACAGCTAAGATATTAACCTAATACTTCCCGGCAAAACCTAACTGTAAAACCTAGCTCCACACTCTGTTTGATCTTGTATTAGTCTCTAGCCCTTACTCTCAGCACGAGTTTGCCAAAATGTTGCAGATGCTCAGTCTAACTCAGTCAGACACCCTTCTACCCAGGGCTGACGACCACCTACTGCACCAGCCCCGAAAGCAACTGGAC
>NW_015506282.1:363081-367641 GCF_001515645.1 Sinocyclocheilus grahami
CCGCATGAGTTTCCCATGCATGTTCACAGCAGTGCAAGTTCTGCTCCCCTTGCACCTGGTGTGAGTGTGCATTGGTCTCCTAGCAACACGTGACCCCGGAAGTGTGAGCAGACTCTTCCAGTTAATCTGACAACAGCACCCACTTCACAGACCTTTGTGTAAACAAAGAACTGCGTGTAGCCAACGCTAACTCTTTAGCAGCCGCACAGGCATTTAAGCAAAGCCCTTTACCTCAATTGCTAGCAATTAGCATCCGACTAACACTTAGATAGGTGTGTAAAGTGTAACTTTCAAACCAAACACCTGACACCCAGCCTGAACCACCAGGACCTGACCAGCATCATCCTCTCCTCGGCCCACACCCTCAAGGGCCTCAGACAGGAGGTAAATGAGCTGAAACTGCAAGTCACAGAGTTCTACAGAGAACTGACACCTGCTCAATGAGAGAAAGCACAGAACGGATGCAAAGAACCTCACAGAATGGTGCAACAGAAGGAAATCACCAGTCTTCAGGAGGCTCTAACAGCTGCTGGACACCAAGCGCCGCTGGAAAAAGCCATCAGACAGGACTTGGAAAGAGAACTGTTTCACACAAAGTCACTGTTAAAAACAGCATATGTGGAACTAAATGAGAGAGACACCAAATCTAAGGCCTTAGAATGCCATCTGCATGCAACCAGAGCTGAGGTCCAAACCCTGACTCAGCAATTAAAGAGGAGCTTGACATGGTTCAGAAAGAATTGAAACAGTCCTACCGACTGCGCATAGACTCAAGCAAAAGACAGCCTGCTGAACATCACATCACCAGCAGTGCAAGCCCCTCCATGCCTGTGCACAGCTACGAAGGGGGGGGGGAGGGAGTCAAAGCCTTCTGCTTGACACTTCACAAGTCAGCTCCCTGAAAACCCTGAAAACCTCTGCAGCTGCAGAAGAAAACTAAAAAGTTTAATTCAGACGAACCGAAAAAACGCATGTGAATGCCACCTGCAAGCAGCCCGAGGTGAATTCAATGTCACAAATGAACTGGAATATGCTTGCAGACCACAATGAACAGACAGGGAAAACACGAAACAGAACTTCCCCTGGCAAACAGGCCCAGACCCCCTCAGCCAAGATTCTGAACCTGCGGGGGGGCGAGAGCCCACTGTTCACATGTCACCAACCAGCAGCCACAAGGGGGTGGGGCAGGGACCCTTCCAGAGGATCACTGCAGACACACACACCGTGTGACCCCACAGACCCCAATGAGCTGGCCAGTGACAATACATCTGGCAACCTAAATACTGCAGAGATCCTGAGGACATCAAAGCAACTGATCCTGCAGCCTCATGAGCAGTGTAAACAAGCCATCACAAAGGAATTCTCAGACCCAGAGTCTGAACATGGACTGATCGCTGCTGATTCCGAACTTCACAACTCAGAATCCAAAGCGGGCACCAGAAGGCACCCAGCATTGCCACAATGCAAGGCCCTTCTACAGAAAGCCACTAGCCAGCGGAGGACAGAGCCGTTACCATGGCAACAGACACAAGTCCCAGAGCACCCACTGGGAGAAGCCATGGAAAAGGGCATCCTCATCCTGCAAACACCATGGTATGTCCAACAGCAGTCCACCACAACATCCTCCTCCACACCCTTCACACAGGTGCCGAACGGAGGCTACACAAGGACAGCTGGACACGCCTACTTCTGAGTTACAGGAGCTGCTGACACTAGCAAAAGAGGTCCTTGAACAACACTCAATTGAGGAGTACTGGGAAGGACAAACTTCTGACTCCTTGCCTGACGCAACAGCGTCAGACCCCTCCAAGGGAGGAGCATCCCTTAAAACCGGTCGACACCCCAGAAGTAGCCAGACAACGTTGGATTGAGCAATGGGCCCACATGCCCATCAGCGAAACCTCGACCAACACAACTCAGGCAAGCTCGAGTCGGTGCTGCCACAAGAGCCAAGCGACACCGCAAACATCAGATTTCTAGTGACGTTGAGCAAAGCAGAGGGCTAACAACCACATGCCGCTCTCCTGCCATCATCACTATGTCAGTCGGAAATTCTCTGCACACTACAGAATCTCCATAACAGTTCCCGGCAATCCCTGGAACTACCTGCACTCTCACCAGTGAGAGTCTAACCCGGCTGTTCCACATCGCGGGTACCACGGATAGCCTACTGGCTAACAACATCGACAAACAACCATCTTACCCAGACTAACTCACTTCAGGATGACAGGTGACACAGCCTCGACACCTGCTGCATAAGCTCGAGGACCCACACCTTGCTACAGCCTACATCACCACAGCACACCACCTGAGAGGAACCACCATGGCACCACAACCACTCCTGGAGGCAAAAACAGCCAGAGAGCCACCACTGTCTCCCAGTCGTGAGTGGCAGGTGCGTGTCTGATTGATGTCAGGCACTTTTGACGTCGCTCGCTGTTGTCTATTCTACGGACAACAATGTTCGAAAGGGGGGATATTTTGATATTTGTATCTAATGGCATGTTGAGAATTACCCCTCTCACTACACTTTCCATAGAAGAGACACAATGCACAGTAAAAATTGACTCTTCTCTAATTAATTCATAGGAAAACCTTTCTTTGAATGAACATGCATATCCTTCAGGTCCATATAACCCCAACTAAAGTGGTTATATCAACAACTAAAGCTAAAGTCATGTTCTACGAGTCATGTTGAGGTAATTAAAATATGTCAAATTAATATTTTGCGTTCAATTATGTACTTATCAGGCAAGTGGCCACATGATAAGCGGGAAAATTACGCAGTGTAGTCTTTATCACCCTGCAGAGATTTCTTTTGCAAAATAATCTGCTGACTGTACACTATCCCTCAGCCTTGCTGCGCCCCCATTTTGGGAACCATTGTGTTGATGATTTATTAATGAATGCCATTACAAAGTGTATAATATATAATAGCATTATATAAAAAAATATATTGTCCGTGTCGTGTGTAAGCACTTTCGATCTTTGATCGAAAGCAAAGGTGTGTTCAGATGAAGACATTTAATTAATTGATTAATTCATTTATAGACACAAAACCAAATCCAAACTATGACCTTGTTCATGGGTAGGAGCAAACTAAGTGAAGTCCACCAGCTCAAAAACAAAAAACAAAACAGAAACCAAGGGCTTAGTCAGGTAGCACATGCTGTCTTTATATTGTGCTCCTTTTCCCTCATGTCTTTACTGGTTCGTTGTTTGGTGTGATCCTGTCTGATTACCTGTGCCTGCAGTTAACCGTTGTTCTTGTTTTTGCTCTTGTTCTAGTTCTATTATATCTTTGTTGTTTAGTTTTTTCTCCTTTTGTCTAGTCCTGTTATAGTTAGCGTTTGCCTTTGTGTATCCCAGTCTTGTTTCTTTTGGATTTGTTTCTACTCAAGATTTTCTATCTAGTTCCCTGCCAGTTTTGTTATTTTGATTTATTTTTTGTTTGCTATTTATTCCTAGTTTTTTATTTAATTTTATTTCTTAAGTCATAGTTCTTTGCATCAGGGTTGATTTTTGCCTCTAGTTTCATTTATTTATTTATTTTCCTCTTGCCGTATTGTGTCTTGTCTTGTTTATTGTGAGTCTTGTGTTTGTCCCTGCCCTGTATCCCGTTTTTTTTCTGGCTACTCCCAGCCTGAAAGCAAGACTCTATCATCATCTCAATCAAACCTGATCGAGACGGTGCGCCGCACATCGCCCGCGACAACGATCATCGTGTCAGGACCGCTTCCCACGTATCGACGAGGACACGAAAGGTTCGGTAGACTTTTTGCTTTAAATGAGTGGTTATTGTCATGGTGTAAAGAACAGAAACTGCTCTTTGTTAATAATTGGAATCTTTTCTGGGAGCGTCCTAGGCTTTTTCGTGCTGATGGCCTGCACCCCAGCAGAGTCGGAGTGGAACTCCTGTCGAACATCTCCAGGACACTACGCTTAAATAACTGCCCTGATGACTTTTGTTCTACCCGCTTAAATGATAGAAGTACTTGCGCTGTCCAATCTATTAAGACTGTGTCTGTTCCCCGAATAGTTATATTAAAATATAAATTTAAGGCAGGATCTAGGATTTGGGCGCTAAATAGGAAAAGGATCTGCCGCCCGCAGTTGATTTTGATATTCTAGGTATTATCAAATGCCCAGAGTTTTGAGAACGCAGCGGACGTGGAGGACTATAATGTAACAAGAGCTCGTTCAAATACTGAGGTGCTAAACCATTCAGGGCTTTATAAGTAATAAGCAAGATTTTAAAATCTATACGATGTTTAATAGGTAGCCAGTGCAGTGTTGACAGAACCGGGCTAATATGTTCGTACTTCCTGGTTCTAGTAAGAACTCTAGCTGCTGCATTTTGGACCAGCTGGAGTTTGTTTATTAAGCGTGCAGAACAACCACCCAATAAAGCATTACAATAATCTAACCTTGAGGTCTTAAACGCATGGATTAACATTTCTGCATTTGACATTGAGAGAATAGGTTGTACGTTTTACAAATGCTAGAAACGTGGCTTTCTAAGGAAAGATTGCTATCAAATAGCACACCTAGGTTCCTAAC
>NW_015506282.1:367946-369066 GCF_001515645.1 Sinocyclocheilus grahami
TGACTTCTGGAAGCACCTCTTTTAGGAGCTTAGATGGAATAGGGTCTAACATACATGTTGTTGGTTTAGATGATTTAACAAGTTTATACAGTTCTTCCTCTCCTATAGTAGAGAATGAGTGGAATTGTTCCTCAGGCGATCTATAGGAAGCTATCTGATGCAATACTATAGCTGACGACTGCAGTGGTTACAATTTTATCTCTAATAGTATCGATCTTAAGATAGTTCATAAAGTCATTACTGCTGTGCTGTTGGGAAATGTCATCACTTGTTGATGCTTTATTTTTCGTAAATTTAGCCACTGTATTGAATAAATACCTGGGGTTATGTTTGTTTTCTTCTAAAAGAGAAGAAAAGTAATCAGATCTAGCAGTTTTTAATGCTTTTCTGTAGGATAGGTTACTTTCCCGCCAAGCAATACGAAATACCTCTAGTTCTGTTTTCCTCCAGCTGCGCTCCATTTTCCGGGCTGCTCTCTTTAGGGTGCGAGTGTGCTCATTATACCACGGTGTCAGACTACTTACCTTAATCTTCCTTAAGCGTAAAGGAGCAACTGTATTTAAAATGCTAGAAAAGAGAGAGTCCATAGTTTCTGTTACATCATCAAGTTGTTCTGAGGTTTTGGATATGCTGAGGAATTGAGATAAATCAGGAAGATTACTTACAAAGCAGTCTTTTGTGGTAGAAGTGATGGTTCTACCATACTTGTAACAAGGAGTAGAATTTACCGTTTTAGCTATATGAAGTTTGCACAAGACTAAATAAGGATCTGAGGTATCATCACTTGGCTGCATAATTTCAACATCAATTCCATGTGACAGTATTAAATCTAGAGTATGATTTCGACAATGAGTAGGTCCTGAGACGTGTTGTCTAACCCCAATAGAGTTCAGAATGTCTATGAATGCTGATCCCAATGCATCTTTTTCATTATCAACATTGATATTAAAATCACCATCAATTAAAACTTTACCTGAAGCCAGCACTAACTCGGAGATAATCAGCACATTCTTTAATAAAGTCTGTATGGTGCCCCTGTAGCCAGTAAAAACGACACAGGGGATTTATCATTAACACTTGTTTCTCTGGATAATGTTATATGAAGCACCATTACTTCAAA
>NW_015506282.1:369292-370173 GCF_001515645.1 Sinocyclocheilus grahami
TTGAAGCAACACCTCCCCCTTTACCTTTTGGATGTGGCTCATGTTTATAACAGTAATCTTGGGGGGTAGACTCATTTAAAATAATGTAATCATCAGGTTTTAGCCAGGTTTCTGTCAAACAGAGCACATCTAGTTTATGATCAGTGATCATATCATTTACGAAAAGTGCTTTCGTAGAAAGGGACCTGATATTCAATAAGCCAAGCTTTATCATTTGTTTATCCGTATTGCATCTGTTTTTTATTTGTTGAACATCAATTCTATTGTTACTCTTAAATTGGTTTGGACGTTTTTTGTATTTTCTAGTTCGGGGAACAGACACAATCTCTATAGTGTGATATCTAGGTGAAAGAGTCTCTATGTGCTGAGAATTAACTGATTTCTGTGACATGAGGCGGCTTGCAGATGGTCGGTTTACCCAGTCTGTCTGCTTCCTGACCTGGGCCCCAGTTAGTCAAGTACAGACTCTAAGACTATGTGCCATATTTCTAGACAGAAGTGCGGCACCACCCCAGGAGGGATGAAGACCATCTCTTTTCAACAGGTCAGGTCTGCCCCAAAAACTCATCCAATTATCTATGAAACCTATGTTATTCTGTGGGCACCACTTAGACATCCAGACACTGAGTGATGACAGTCTGCTATGTGTCTCATCACCACGGTAAGCAGGGAGGGAACCAGAGCATATTACGGTGTCTGACATCATGCTTGCAAGTTCACACACCTCTTTAATGTTATTTTTAGTGATCTCCAACTGGCAAAGTCGAACATCATTAGCGCCGGCATGAATAACAATCTTACTGTATTTACGTTTAGCGTTAGCCAGCACTTTTAAATTTGCCAAGATGTCAGGCGCTCTGGCTCCCGGTAAACATTGGACT
>NW_015506282.1:371451-372155 GCF_001515645.1 Sinocyclocheilus grahami
AACAATTAAAACTTTATCTGCAGCCAGCACTAACTCGGATATAAAATCAGCACATTCTTTAATAAAGTCTGTATAGTGCCCTGGTGGCCTGTATATATCACAGGGGATTTATCGTTAACATGTTTCTCTGGACAATGTTATATAAAGCACCATTACTTCAAACGAATTATACTTGAACTCCGCCCTCTGGGAAATACTGAAAACATTATTATAAATTGAAGCAACACCTCCCCCTTTACCTTTTGGACGTGGCTCATGTTTATAACAGTAATCTTGGGGGGTAGACTCATTTAAAATAATGTAATCATCAGGTTTTAGCCAGGTTTCTGTCAAACAGAGCACATCTAGTTTATGATCAGTGATCATATCATTTACAAAAAGTGCTTTCGTAGAAAGGGACCTGATATTCAATAAGCCAAGCTTTATCATTTGTTTATCAGTATTACATCTGTTTTTTATTTGTTGAACATCAATTAAATTGTTACTCTTAAATTGGTTTGGACGTTTTTTGTATTTTCTAGTTCGGGGAACAGACACAGTCTCTATAGTGTGATATCTAGGCGAAAGAGTCTCTATGTGCTGAGAATTAACTGATTTCTGTGACGTGAGGCGGCTAGCAGACGGTCGGTTTAGCCAGTCTGTCTGCTTCCTGACCTGGGCCCCAGTTAGTCAAGTACAAACTCTAAGACTATGTGCCATATTTC
>NW_015506282.1:372166-374568 GCF_001515645.1 Sinocyclocheilus grahami
AGGAGGGATGAAGACCATCTTTTTCAAACAGGCCGGTCTGGCCCAAAAACCTCATCCAATTATCTATGAAACCTATGTTATTCTGTGGGCACCACTTAGACATCCAGACACTGAGTGATGACAGTCTGCTATGTATCTTGTCACCACGGTAAGCAGGGAGGGAACCAGAGCATATTACAGTGTCTGACATCATGCTTGCAAGTTCACACACCTCTTTAATGTTATTTTTAGTGATCTCCAACTGGCAAAGTCGAACATCATTAGCGCCGGCATGAATAACAATCTTACTGTATTTACGTTTAGCATTAGCCAGCACTTTTAAATTTGCCAAGATGTCAGGCGCTCTGGCTCCCGGTAAACATTGGACTGTAGTGGCTGGTGTCTCTATTTTCACGTTCCGTACAATAGAATCGCCAATAATTAGAGCACTTTGATCATGTTTCTCAGTGGGTGCGTCACTGAGTGGGGAGAACCTGTTTAATGTTTTGAAGAGATTTGACCCGCGACTATGCTGCCTCACAGTCACCCAGTTGCCCTGCTGCAGAGGCTCTGTTACCGGAACCAAACAATGTACAGGACTCCCTGAGCTAGTCACATCCAAAGCCGTATCTAGAGCCCTCACATTCTTACTGTCCTCAATTCAAGTTTGGATGCGTGTCTCTAATTCTGAAACCTTCTCTGTCGGCCTAACTATTTCCATGCATTTATCACATGTGAATCCCTCGTCACCGACAGAGAGAGCTAAACTATTCATGCGGTAAGCAGTGCAACAACAATAGCAGGGAAAAGGCCTTTAGCCGTATCTAGAGCCCTCACATTCTTACTATACTCAATTAAAGTTTGGATGCGTGTCTCTAATTCTGAAACCTTCGCTGTCAGCCTAACTATTTCCCTGCATTTATCACATGTGAATCCCTCGTCACCGACAGAGAGAGCTAAACTATTCATGCGGTAAGCAGTGCAAACAACAATAGCAGGAGAAGAGCCATTACTCACTGTGATTGATGAATGATTCTTACTTACCACAGTTGATTGATGAACTTGTGAAAAAAACGGAACGAGAGAGAGAGAAAAAAAAGGAAAGAAAACAGCAATAGGCATGAATGGAAACGCGCTGCAGGTGCGCTGCACTCGCGGTTTTAGAATAAAAGCGAACGATCAAATTACTCAGATTAGATTTCTAAATATGGTGGGAATTAAGTTATATTTGATCACTTTAAACAACAGAGAGTGATAGAGATTATACAGAAAAACAAAGCTACACGGAGCTACAATCACAAACCAGCACTGCAAACAGGAAGCAGGAATAACACTGTCCAACAGCGAGTGGTGATGAACAACATACTAAGCTACCTGTGCCTCGAATTTACAGCTAATTATCCTATCCATGACTCATGAGAGCTACCAAGTTATCTAAAGTTAATTAGCTAATAAGGCAATAGGAAGTCTAGTAGGTTAGACCAGTGCACATTCTTTCACTGCATGATTCAGTTTATTAAAATGCATTTAGAGTGATCACAAAATTCAATATATGGGGGAAGAAATGTATATATTTATATAATTTCATATAGTTCATCAGTATCACGTGAAGACTGACATTTTTTCCACCAAAAAGCAGCATGATTACAAATGTGATATTGATTTTATACAGCAGTTCAATAAACATGACACTGCTTTGTTCCTGAATGAATCAACCGTTTAAATGATTTGGTTCAGTCGCAATGACTCACTTATTAACCCTTATTAACAATGACTTGCTGCCGCCCATTTAAAGTATCATTTAATTTTCAAATATCAATTCATATATTTAAAAAATATATATGTTTAAAATATCAAAACCATATTAATGCATCTAAATGCCCCTTCTAATGCAGCTTCTGCGTTTGCAAAGATTAATTTTGTCAATACTGATTTTGGACTGGTAACAGCCCAGATGACTTATTCTAATTGACTGATTCAATTTAAGAATTTGACTGAAAAGATGATGCACACTTTTAGAAAAAATGGCTTTATAAAGGTAAAAATGCCCATAAAAGATCAAAATCAATTTAAACTTATTGGAAAAGATTAATTTCTATCACTGCTGTGAACTGATCACCACACAGAATATGCAGAATATCAAAAACTTTAGGAGTCATCTGTCCACGGTAGTCCTTAAGATATCAGCGCAATAACACACTCAGCAAAATATCATCTAATTATCATTATCGATAAAATCCCAGAAAATATTGAGATGTATATAATATTGCACACCCCTAATATATTTAACGTTTTGTTTAGAAAAAATTTGATAAAATATGAGAAGTGCCATTTTTTCCACTTGAGCTCCTGCCCCACAAAATGTCTGTGCACGTCCCTGACCTGCCTGATTTATCTCAACTGCTCTGTGTACCCATAAATAC
>NW_015506282.1:375331-378773 GCF_001515645.1 Sinocyclocheilus grahami
AAAGATTAATTTCTATCACTGCTGTGAACTGATCACCACACAGAATATGCAGAATATCAAAAACTTTAGGAGTCATCTGTCCACGGTAGTCCTTAAGATATCAGCGCAATAACACACTCAGCAAAATATCATCTAATTATCATTATCGATAAAATCCCAGAAAATATTGAGATGTATATAATATTGCACACCCCTAATATATTTAACGTTTTGTTTAGAAAAAATTTGATAAAATATGAGAAGTGCCATTTTTTCCACTTGAGCTCCTGCCCCACAAAATGTCTGTGCACGTCCCTGACCTGCCTGATTTATCTCAACTGCTCTGTGTACCCATAAATACTCCTAATTATGTCTCTATTTGTTTCTCTGTTTCTGCTGGGATTGACATCCCGTGGTAACTAGGATTTACACAAGCTTCAGTCTGGATCCAGAACACCTGAGAAGAGATGATGCCAACCCCTCAGAGGACCTCAGATGATGCCAACCCTGAAACAACATACAGAACTATCACATTTTGCTATAAGTTTGATTGCATCATATAATAATTGCTGTTAGAGTTCATCGTCTGTTTGATTACATCTTTAATTGATTTTTCCGTATATTTCTGTCATATGTACATTAACTGACAGTCACCGCTGATAAGCTATTACTAAATATTATAGAAACTTAATTTTCTGTAAAGTTGATTTGCAACGATTTGTAGCATTAAAAGCGCTATACAAATAAACCTGAATTGAATTGAATTGAATCATCAAGACTCTGGTTCCTGGTGTTCCTGTCTGGTCTTCCCCACCATCATCCTGCCTGGTGCTGCCTCTTTCGCCGCAGGCCCCAAGCTTGTTGTCACCCAGGATGGGTCTCAGTAGTCACCCTCCTTGCCTGTCATTGTGTCGTCTGCCCTGCCCTACAGTTTGCACTGTTTCACGCCTCACTCTCCTTGTTGTGCTCTGTCTCCAGTCTTAAATAAAACACCATCACTGCTCATTCTGCATCTGGGCCCTCTCTCTTGCAGATCCGTGACAAGGGACCTATAGCAGAATGAGCATCAGGGTAATTCCTCCTGCTACCCAACCAGGCGTCCACACTGGGCAAAGGAGTCGAAGGGGGTAGGCTGACAGAGAATATGTCCATTGATAGTCTTGTCTCGTCACTGTTTAATGTTTCTTTGTTTGTTTTGTGTTTAACCAAATGGCTTTGTCTTTGTGTTGACCATGTGCTCCTCTTGTACCATCTCCTTGTTTCCTTTCACCACACCTATCATTATGGGGACTGATGATATTTTCTCCTAAACATAACCCTCAAAGAGTTTTTACATTTTTGAAAACAATGTTTAGCATGCCTATTTAGCTATTTTAATTATTAGAAAGCTGGATGTCCTCTTAATGTAGGTCAAACCAGTGCACACACACTCACACACACACTTGTTTGTTTCGCTATCTTAGTGAGGACATTGCATAAGCTTCGATTGGTTCTCTATCAGGTTCATGATATTTTCTATAACCTAACCCAATCCCTACCCCTAAACTTACCCACAGAAACATGTGCAGAACACTAGATGTAAATAAAAAACATGTTTTGGCTGATTGTTAAGCCTTTTTAACTAGTGAAGACCAGTAACATGTCCTCACTAGTGGTTTGGCAATGTATTTCACAATATAAGTGAAGACATTTGGTCCTCACAAGTATAGTCAAAACAAGTACGCACATGCACACACATTGGATAAAAACTAGTTATAAATAGTACCTAACCACCTATCTAAACCTTGGGGACTCTATGGTGGCAAAGGGATTTAAACATTCCACAATAAATCTGGTAACAGTTGTGTGGCACCCATCTACTCTCTCCATGGTCATTTTCCCTTTATTCGCTAAAGCAGAAGAGGGGATGTGGATGTGGACCATTGCATGGTCTCCGTGCTTTTTTTTTAAAATCTGAAATGCAATGTAAATGGATACTTTCCATCTCTTTATAGTTCATTTCTCTGAAATGACCAGTTTTTCAAAAGAAAACAACAACAAAAAACATTCAGTTCCCAACCCTTGCGCTATCTTGTCTGATCAATTCACTTGAACTACAAAGCCAACTGCTCTTCCGGCAGATTCGTCCCCGGGAACTGGAAGCTGCCTTCACAGGTGGTGCTTTAGTAGATGTTCAGGGAAATGAAAGTGGACTCACTATTGTGGGCTGAAACAATCTATTATCCATATTTGCTATCCCTGCCATCCCAAGTTTGATTGCTGGAACAGGTGCTGTACAAGGTGAGAGAAATCAATCTGGTTTCTGAACTTGGTAGCCATCCTGGAAGATTCCTTTCAGAAAGGACCTGTTCTCACAGGATTGTAGATCTGGAACCCACAGCCAGACAAGTGAAGCTGCTTGTGTTGTTCCTGAACGGCTTCCCTTAAAGGGCCAGAAACTAATTCCTTCAGTGTTTAACATGTTGGTGCACACCCAGGCCCATCCAACAGTAGCTTGTTGGTGATGATGGGCTGGTGCTTTCTGTGACAAAAGGATCCCAATTCCAGTCTAAGTACCCCCAGTAACAGCATCTGGGGCCTCATTTATAAAATGCTAAAATCCATGGCAACGTTCTTATTTATAAAAACGGCCTTTGACATGGAAAAGTACTTACCGTCACATCAGGGTCTGAGCAGGCGTACGCACTTTTCCTTGTGGCAAAGTCGGAGTACTGCAGCTATTTGAACATCTAAGCTGCAATAATAATAAAAGCAGCGAATTCATCATAAACAACGAAGATGCAGTGTGAGAGATTAATTGTGCAGTGTAGTCAGATTTTTTAAAAACTGACCTTTTTAGTAGCCTAATGTTGAGAGTTCTTTACTCTCTTTCTGTAGTTTATTCCATGTTGTTTTTTTGTATTATTTTTTTTTACAAGAGAACTTGCGAAGTCTCGATTTAGCACAAACGCATCTCCGACTGTTTTGTCTGTGCAGCCTATAAGAAAAGGCCTATGTCTTGCGATAACGGTTTTAATATATTCTATTCAATATCATTGTTAACTGTTTTCATTTATAACATCTGCTGCTTTGCTTCTGTGAAAATTAATAGAGACATCAGCTTTAAACTTTGTTTTTGTCATTTACATCAGTTATATTTGTATAAAATACACTATATATTTTTGTGTCAGAACATTAATGAGCAGCATTAGTAAACTGTAAATATAAAGAAATGCCAAATCACATGCAGGTTTTTTCAGACCGGAGACCATAATCGTGTAATAATTTTATATGAAACGTCCAATTTTTCTTTCAATAATGTTTTTTAAAGTTTTGCCAGAAGTTCATGATAAACTTTTTATTAGTTGTCATAGAAAGTGATTTTAAAAGTAGGATGGCTCACTTTATATAAGATGACTGAAAATTTTATTTGAATTCGTAGTTTATTCTTACTTTTGGAAACCTAATTGTTTTATAATTACTA
>NW_015506282.1:378840-387646 GCF_001515645.1 Sinocyclocheilus grahami
AAACCAGTAGTTTGGAAAACCATATATTTTACTGTACTTTGATCACACTGCAAAAAAAAAAAAAGATGTGATGTTCCTCAATATTTCGGTTTTATTTACCATTAAAATAATTTCTCAATTAATGCAGTATTTCAGATTAAAATGGAGACTAGACCTTTAAAATTACATTTTTTAAGGTAGAATAGCACCTCCTGGTGAGAGCAACAAAAAAAACACATGTAATTTCATGGTGTAACCACTAGATTCCCATGTAGGACTCTATAGAGAGGCTTGTGAATTCCCTAGCTGTTTTTATACATAATTTACTTTTATTAGGTTGTGGATTTAAATGTATATTAAGGCACTCAAACTACTTTGTCAAGGTTTATATTTTTTGTTGTTTTAATTGATTTGAAGTGTAGGTTTTTGCATTATTTCTACATTTAACCCTGAACATAAAGCATTTTGTTACACACAACATTAAAATTCTATAAAAATTTAACAAATTAACAGGAATGCTTTATCAGAGCTTAATCCTTTTGGGTCGGATCTGATTTTAACCTTATTTCAGTTTTCCGACTCATTTAGGCTATATGGTTATAGCCATACCAATTCATTTGAGTATGTATAATTCTGTATGTGTGTGTATGAGTAAGTGTGTGTGTATCTTGGTTTGCACTCTTGTTTTAGAGTGTAACTCCTTCCTTGCTGTCCACTTTTTTACTGCATTGTAGTTGAATTATTACTTTTATTTTACATAGTTGCAGTGTTACAGTCACACCAGTTCATAGGTGTGTGTGTACAAGTGTGTGAGTTGGTGTTGATTTTGCTCTCTAGATGTTTTAGAGTTTCACCCCTTCATTGCTGTGCAATTTTTTTTCTGCATTGTGGGGGTTAGGATTGTACACAAATCCTGTATTTTCGATTTTTTTCCCCTCATTTTTGACCGAAGACCATGCGAGACTTTTTATGACCACTTAGTATTTTCTAATCATGCACCTCAATTTTGTGTGGGTGTTCACATACCAAGTGCCATTGAAGTCACCAAGTTTCATACCATTCTGGTGAAGCTACGGTTTTTTTTTTTATTCAAAATGTAAAACTACTCAGAAAAGTAAAATGTTCTAGTTTTAAAAGCATTAACTCGCTCAATTTTGTTTAGTTTCTCATCTAAAGTAAATGTATCTTGATTTAAGAATATTTAGATATTTGTATTGGAAAACACCATAAATTCATTACAGGATTAATGCCTGGACTTTGACCGTCTCTGCTCTAAGACTTTTAAGGTCTTAACATGTGGGAGGCCGAATTAATTTAATGAGTACTTGAGATATTTGAGACCAGCAGAAAGTTAGGAAAACTGTATTCAGTCGGCCTGTAAAGCACAAACTTCCTAACATTTCCAGGAAACCCACTCCGGTTTCAGATGAGGTCAAGCACTGAATCTCTATTTGTAGCACAGGCCTTAAAGTCTCAGTTTCGGCCGTATGAGCAGTGTCTGAAGCTGCAGTAATAACCTACACTGCTCAATTACACCTCCATTTCGTGACTGGATGAAACCAGTGAAGCGCCCTGAAGATGTTCAGCTTTTTACTCACTATTTATCGAAGTTGATTCGGTGATGGTGCATCCCGCCAGCATTACCGCGCCCTCCAGGATGCTTCCTGTGCTTGCCTGCAGAACGTGATTAGTCTATCTTCATCAGCGCTGAGAAAAGTCACAGTCCTCGGGTGACCAGCGCAGTTTCAGGCTTCAGCCGCGGACTGGACAGCACTTTACAATGATGCCGCTGACAAACTGTTTTCTGTTTGAACTGAAAATACTGTGAAAAGGTCAGATAAGACAATTATAAAGGAGACTGCTAAACCTCGCCCACTTCCTCGTTTTGTCTGTATTCCGTTTCTATGGCAGCACTCCGAAATGAAGAGTCTGTTTTTGTGTGGATGCGCGAGGAACGCTCCATAGCAACAGTTGCGCCCATGACATGACTGTGCCGCCGCCATTTTGGACTGAAAACTACACAAATACGCCGTAGAATAAAAGGAGCCAGTCGCGCTTGACCAACTTACAATAACACATTTAAAATGTATATATATTTGTATCATACTTAAATATAAATATTATAGATAGGTCCCCTCCACCAACTGACTAGACTGTTTCATACTGCTTACTGTTTGCCAAGTAAAAAGATACAATTACTGCAAACCCTTTACTTACCCATATCTATGTTCTATCGTACATTTTCCTTGTTAAATTAAAAACTTAAGGTCGTGAAATTACCAGATGTGATGTTTGGTAGTGATTTAATAGAGTCAGACACAGTACAACATATGTATTCACAATGTTGATTTTTAAATAAAAAATACATTAAAATAAATGGTACACGTTCATAACATTTTTTTTTTTTTAAACAGTTCAAATATCACAAAATATGAACAACTTGCAAACACTGTATCAAGGACTCCACCAACTATTGTGAGGTTTCTGTCATTTCTGTACTGTATATCAAGTGCGCACATTTAACATTAACTGTAAATCTTAATAGAGGAATAAAGTGGAAGTGGTAGTAAAAGATCAAAACATTCAGCAGCAATTGTGTGTGAGAGAAAACCAATCTAAAAGAGAATGAGATTGTAAGATAAGAAAGGAGCAGAAGCTTGCGTTTCGCCCACGTGCTCTCTCGCGTCTTCTAGCGACTTTCAGCAGCTTTCAGTCCAAAATGGCGGCAGCGCCTCCGCAGCGCCATCTATAGACCGTTGCCCTTATCACTACAGAGTTTCTCTTTGAGGCAGGTGCGCGTCACAGATGCAGATACAGAGGTGCCGCGGTCACTCTAGAGTCTCTCTGAAATCAGATATCATTCAAAATGTCTATTTCGACATTTCAGAAGCTCACTATAGTGTCATGCGTGGTGTTGTGCGTCGCGCTTCTGCTGCCTAAAATGCTTTTATCGCGAGGAAAGAGAGACACACCGCACACCGAAGGTACACGGGCATTGTTATTATTATTACTGCTATTATTACATACATGAATCGTTTTATTTCATTAGTACACAATCGCTAAGAATAAATGTTTTCTGCATTTGAGTCTTGAAAGGCATTGCGTTGTCCTCTAAATGCACCTATAACCAAAATAAAAACAAATTCAAATACTTTTTGTAAAGCATAACGGCAAATAAATATTGATTTTTATTTTATTTTGTATTAATACACAGCTTTACATGAAATGTATTTTTAAATGGTTTTTACATATACAAAAACCTTAAATAAACAGTGGTGCTCGATATATGTATGAAAAGTATGTAAATAATGCGTAAGTGTAGATATTTATATGATGAGATGAAAGGGAGCCCCCCGACGATTATGAACAGGAGGATTCATCAAATGTAAACACTGATGGCAGTATGTAAATGTCTCATGTAGGGCCTCCCATGCCACACAGACCGCCTGTATCCGAGGAGCAGCGGCACTTCTCCAGAGCCCACAACCCTGAAGCCATCGCCCGGGCCAAAGGAGCCGGTACTGGCACCAGTACCGGAGGGAAGTCCAACCTCGCAGGGCAGATCATTCCCATCTACGGCTTCGGGATCTTACTGTACATCCTTTACATTCTGTTTAAGGTGAGACGGCACCGAGGGATTTCAGATGTTTCAGCCGGAGCCTCAGATTACATGTGAAGTGTTTGTTTGTGTCTGTTAAAGATCACGTCCAGAGGCAAAACAGCGGAACCTCCAAAGAGCCGATTCACTGCTGTCAGATCAGAAAACATGAAGAGGAAAATAAGTATGAGCTCATACACACAACCTGGACATCAGATTATATTTAGACACATGTACTTTTGTGATTACCTGTGTCTGTCTGTGTCGGGTAACGGATCCCGTCTCTCTTTCTCAGCTGATTTTGAGTTGGCTCAACTGCAGGACAGACTGAATGAGACGAAGGACGTGATCGAGAGAATCATTTCTGCAGCGAGCGCTGGCTCAGACAGGTGTGGATATCTGTCTGTGTAGGGCCTCCCATGCCACACAGACCGCCTGTATCCGAGGAGCAGCGGCACTTCTCCAGAGCCCACAACCCTGAAGCCATCGCCCGGGCCAAAGGAGCCGGTACTGGCACCAGTACCGGAGGGAAGTCCAACCTCGCAGGGCAGATCATTCCCATCTACGGCTTCGGGATCTTACTGTACATCCTTTACATTCTGTTTAAGGTGAGACGGCACCGAGGGATTTCAGATGTTTCAGCCGGAGCCTCAGATTACATGTGAAGTGTTTGTTTGTGTCTGTTAAAGATCACGTCCAGAGGCAAAACAGCGGAACCTCCAAAGAGCCGATTCACTGCTGTCAGATCAGAAAACATGAAGAGGAAAATAAGTATGAGCTCATACACACAACCTGGACATCAGATTATATTTAGACACATGTACTTTTGTGATTACCTGTGTCTGTCTGTGTCGGGTAACGGATCCCGTCTCTCTTTCTCAGCTGATTTTGAGTTGGCTCAACTGCAGGACAGACTGAATGAGACGAAGGACGTGATCGAGAGAATCATTTCTGCAGCGAGCGCTGGCTCAGACAGGTGTGGATATCTGTCTGTGTGTGTGTGTGTGTGTGTGTGTGTGTTTGGATGTGACATGTGTGTTCGCTTTGGTGCAGTTTGGGAGGACCGGTGGCCGTGGATGAGGAGCAGCAGTTACTGTACCAGCTGCAGGAGATCACTCGCGTCATGCAGGAGGGCCAGTTCATGGACACTGTCCCAGCAAACACTGACCACTCCTGTGGCCGCGAGTGGGACGGTGAGATGCGCAGATCAAGTCTTGCTCGTTTTGCTCGGAAATCATTTACACATCCTCTCACACGTCGTCTTTATTCACGATCGGTGTGTAATGTAGCATCTTATTTTCGCAGGTCTTCCTGAGAACGGTGGGAAAGAGCTGAATGAGCGTTTCTGTTGTGTTCATTCACCTCGCAGGAGCTCAGACGCACAGATGAGAGAGAGCGAGGATCATGAGACGAGCCGTCCTGATGAAGAGTCCGTCAGTGACCATGATGCGAGGACAGATGGCAACAGAAACACCAAGATAGAGGACATTTCTTTGCGTGACTCCACCAGCCAATCACAGCCAGAGACAGCAACTCTAACAGGAAGTGACATCACATCCGGCCCAGTGTCAGAACACAGCATCATCAGGCGGAGAAACAAACAATAATCCACCTAAATGATAATGCATTGCTTTATTGAAGATTCGTTTGCTGCATGGGCGTCTTTCACCTTCTATTGAGCACTAAAGGTCTTCAATTGTCTCTCAGTGGATGGTGTTTGTTAGACACACAGGAAAGAGCAGCTGTGTCAACATATCACACATGAGCTCAGGGCCTTTACAACTCTAAACTGATGAGTATTGATGATCAATATCCTCTCTATTGTACAGGTACCTCAGCCTGTGTTCATAATGTAAACAATATGCAAACATAGTTCTTGTGTTCGGAAAAAAGTGAGGCGTTTCAGCTGCAGGAAGTATCTACTGACCCGCTGCATTTGGCACAAAGCTTCCGATCATCTTGTAAATTGCAGAACTTGCATTTGAATGAGAAAAATATTCATTTGTTTTCAAATTTCTGCGACCTCAAATATTATTATATACTCTGTATTTACACACTTAAAGAAAACAACCCACAATGTACAAACAACTTAATTTAACAGGTCTGCAATAAAAGTTTTATTTTTCACTTTTACACAGTATTCACATTATCACAGAAAGCTCTGTCTGTAATTTCATTTAGTTTTTGTTTTGTTTATGTGCTTCTCATTTCATCACTTGTGTAGTAAACATTGTGATTCATGCTTATATTGTTTATGATTTATTCATGTTCTCTTTTCATACTCTCATGATTGCATTAATGTTTATCATTGACTGCTGCATGTGTTAATAAAACACCACAAACTCACATCTGATGTTTATTTATTTGGTTCTCCATACAGTGAATTGCATCTTCATTAGTTATTGAGATGAAGAGTTCATTCAGTGAGCTGATGATAATAAACACTGAACTCTCAGATGTGGCACATCATAACGGGATATAAATATGTTTAATAATATGTTTGACAGACTGAGCTCTGGCATGATGCACATATATGTGAATTGATCCCAAAGCTTGGTGCAGTAGAATGTTATTCTTGGTCCATCAGTAGACTTCCTGTAATTTATTTGTCACTAATCTCATTAGTTCTGATAGAGACTTCAGATCTGTGTAAGGTATTATACTTTGGCAACATCATCTACTTGCTCATTTCTAGAGATTTCATGTCTTGCTGTCTAAAGGAGAATATAAGAGTCTGCCAGAGCCAATGACCAGTGTTGGGAGTAAGGCATTGCAAGTTATGTAATCAGATTACTTTTTTCAAGTAACTAGTAAAGCATTACTTTTTAAATACTTTGAGTTACTTTGCTTTTTCAATTATTGACTGACAGCTCTCCTGTGCCCATGTTGAGAGAATTGGGGAGTAAGTTGTGTGCGCTGTGTAAACATGATGTTACTGTAGTTCTAGACTAAATGTCAACTTAGTACAGAGCCAATGAAATGCAGTTAGCATCTAACCAGAGGTGCAAATAACATGTATATGTGTGTATAAACAATAAGATTTTTATGGAGTGCAAAGTTTGAGGTAAACAAAATCCTCTGGGCTGCAAACTTTTAAGTTAAACTTGGAGTGAGAATTCCCACAGCGGGTTGGGTGGGGGTTATTTTTTTATTTTATTTATTATTATTTTATAGGCTATTTATATATATATATATAATTTTTAATAAAAAATATTAGGGGTGTAACAGTACACACATTTTTTTCGGTAGGCTATTCCTCACGGTTTTGACGTCACGGTTTTGTATGGTTTTGGGGGGGGGGGGGAACGAAATCAGATTTTTTTTATTATTAATCATTGGTTTACTGGGCAAATTGTTCTTTCTTTAAATAAATTAAATAAAAATTTTCTTAGTCATAAAAATCTACCTCAGCTTATGCTCAAAACTAAGTCCTTTACAATTTACAGTTAACAACAGAGCCCAAACTTAAATTAATTTAGGCTACTATTTATTTTTTAATACAATAATCAACACTCAACTTAAAAAAATTTTTATGCAAACATGTAAATTGCACATAATGCAGTTTTTCTACTTTAAAATTTCTACTTTTTGAAAATATTCATTTACACAGTGGCTGTCATAACTTGCTTCATAACGGATTTAAGCATACATTAAATAATTAAGACATCACTAACAGGTAAAGTAGAATATGAGTATAGACTAATATTTTGCGAACTAACGAGCTGTGGACACTGATGACTTGAGTTAATGAAATGATATGTAACATTTTGTTTACAAGCTGTTTTATTGACGTCTTTTCGTGGTTGAAACGCTGATTGAGGGATTACGTGAGGCATGAGATGTTCATTCATGTTTATTTCACACTAAAACTAGTAGTAAATAGGATGGGATGATCGCGCTCATCCCGCCACATCTAAGAGCGTCAAAATGGCATTTATTGTTTGAATTTCCTGAAAAAAAGGACGTAAATCGAAATATGAGACTTTGTTTCTTATCAAAAGTAACAATATAAAACTGGAAGTTTCCAATTCGAGTTCAACTCGTGCAGTGGTTAAAACAATGCTTCGGTACACATGCGTAGCAAACTGATAGACCCATGCCGACAATTTTCAGTACAAATACGTGTAACTTACCATTATACCCCTACAAAATATATAAAACAGTAGAGTCAGACCCAGTAGGGTCTCCAATAGGCTGCTCTCAGATGGTTAAGGATAGATGGCATGCGCACATCAATATAGCTTAATTTTTCTCACACAGTTCAACAATGATTATTTTTGCATTATTTTAAGGGGTAGGTTTTGGGTTGGGGTAGGTGTAGACGTTAATAAAACACAATCTAATATGTAGAAAATTCTATTTATTGTTAGCTTCCGGTTTTGCTGTGTCCCTTCTAGCCACAAACCTCCCAGACACCTGCGCTTCCACAAGTGACGTCACTTGCAATCTTTTTTATTTATTTAATCTCTCAACATTTTACAAACGTAACCAGGTGGTGAAGACAAGAAAAAAGAAACATTACAATGTCACTTGCAATCGCCACCTGCGACGTCACATCACTTGCAATCAACACAAATCGAGCTTGTTGCCAGAGACGAGACGCTGTGGGGGTGAAACGATTCAAACTAATTTAGTACCATAACATACAGGGTCCTGGCTGCAAGTCACCTCTAGGAGAAAAAGACAAGACCTGCAAATATTCTTGTTTGAGATGCGCCTCGCCTGAAATGTAGACGAGAGTAGGCGGGTGCAGTGAGGGGAGGAGTGAAATAAGCGCAGTCAAGACGGACAGTTCTGACCTCTCGAAGTAAACAGATACCAACGAGATCAAAGGCGGATATCGCATTACTCACACTTACATGCTGTGTTGCTAATAAACATATGATTGCAGTTCTGTTGTTTTTATATGAAAAGAAATATGATGAACAAGACACTCAAAGTGCTTGCCATTTAATTCCATACGAAATATTTATCATCCATTTTTTTACTTTAAAGGGGTCATATGATGCAATTTCAATTGTTCCTTTCTCTTTGGAGTGTTACAAGCTCTTGGTGCATAAAGAAGATCTGTAAAGTTGCAAAGACTAAAGTCTCAAATCCAAAGAGATATTCTTTATAAAAGTTAAGAGTCAGCCACGCCTACCTAAAACAGCTCGTTCTAACACGCCCCCACATATCTACCTCACTATGTGGGATGATTTGCATAACGCCACCCAAATGTTCACGCAA